>NC_064638.1:1186947178-1187250208 GCF_023864345.2 Schistocerca serialis cubense
TATGAAGTCTTCGCGGGTTGTCGGCCGACACACCATTGCAGAGCTTCCGCCAGCCTGAACGCCGTTGGAGTAATATCGGACGACGTCTCCATAATCTTCATCATCATCTTCGCCTGAAGAGTCCCCTGCTGACATGCAGGGTCCATGGATTTATGAGGCTTTCTCCATACCCGTACACGTCCTTCGACTGAAGATGGAGACGCATTCCATCGAAACGTTGCTACGAGGCAACATATTTCCAGTCATCAACAGTCGAATATCGGTGTTGACGAGCACAGGCGAGGCGTAAGGCTTTGTGTCATGCAGTCATCAAGGGTACAGGAGTAGGCCTTCGGCTGACACTTGACGGCCCAGCATTAATATCTGCAGCAATTTGCGGCAACCTTAGATGGTGGGCGGAAGACGACTTGCACCTGAAAACTACGGGGGATTAATGCTGCTATTTCAAACGAAATACTGTGAACAAAGGGAAGAAAAGCTATAAATTTGGCCGACGTGCTCTCCTCTACGTCCACTTCGAAGTTCTTAGTTTTAACTGATAGTGCATTGTTAATGTGCTGTGTAGAGTATTCGTTCTCCCCGAACGCCGTATTTAAGTGGGCGAGCTATTTAGGCAAACTATCTGTATCGGAGATCGTGTGAGCTCTGTGCACAAGTGTTTAAGCGGACTCGTAGTTTGCGGCGTGTGACGACAACACAGTGATTGCAAATATAAGTCGGCATGTGTGGGCTTACGACAAGCTGAATGCTGAAGAGAGCCATCATTCTTCCGTCTAAGCAAAACGTGCGGGAAAGGCAGAAAACCATCTTTCTCTAATTCCACTGTGAACTGGATGTTCTTATAGAGCTGAGGTGGTGTAAAAACTCCATTAATTTGTCTTTCCGTGAGGCCACATTACCAAAGCATCGTCTATAACATACAGCCAAGATACGAATGATCAAAGGGCTTCTGATTCAAGCGCTCTCTCCTCAAAAACGCTGGCCACCAGCTCAAAGAGAGCGCTACCAATGGCGTCCCCTTTAGTCTGCTCAAAATGTTCATGGTTGAACATAAAATACGTATGTGGAGGAAGGAGCGTGTCGAGGCAAAGCAGGGATGTCCACCTGAGATTTGCTATCAATTAATGCTGAAAAATCTGGTGAGCGAACTTTATAAAATGTGATACTATATCATAGCTGACTAAATGGTCTGAACTACCTAGACGGAGAGCCGCCGTCTCCTGATAACATCGGCCGAGTTTGGGATATGATGTGAGCATTTCCCCACCAGTGGCCACCGCAAGGAAGCAAGGTGTATTGCTAAAATGAATGTGAGGCCACCAATATTACTTGCTATTGGGCACAAAGGTACAGCTCCACGAATTTTAGGAAGGCCATACAATCTTGGTGGTAAGAAACCATATGGTATTAATCTCTTGATGGTTCCTTGAGGCAACATGGAAGAATTCTGTGGTGCAGATGCCTTCCGTTGCATACGTCCTGTAGGATCGTAATCAATGTTCCTATATATGGAATCGCTTAGAAGATATATATCTTATCAACGTACGCACTATGCGACAGCAATATTGTTGCAATAAAAATGAACGTCGACAGTCACAACCGCAAGAAACTTTTTTTTTAAAGAGGTTAAAATTTCCAAATTCCTTAATTGTTAAGGAATCAGTAATTTGTGAGAACCTTTCTCTTGAAGAACAGCGATTTTTTTATAACTTAAAGATGGAAAATGGAAATGATGTGTGGCTAGGGCCTTCCGTCAAGCAGACCGTTCGCCTGGTGCAAGTCTTCCGAGTTGACGCCACTTCGCCGACATGCGTGTCGATGGGGATGAAATAATGATGGTAAGGACAACACAACACCCAGTCCCTGAGCAGGGAAAATCTCCGACCCAGGTGGGAATCGAACCCGGGCCGTTAGGTATGACATCCCTTCGAGCTGACCACTCATATACCAGGAGCGGACACTTAAAAATGAACATGAACAGTCATAGCCGCAAGGAACTTCTTTTTTTATGTGGTTAAAATCTCCAAATACCTGACTCGGTAAGGAATCAGTAATTTTTGAGGACATTTCTCTTGAAGAACAGTAACTTCTTTTTTTTTTATTAGGTTAAAATCCCCAAATACCTGACGTGGTAACGAATCAGTAATTTTTTAACCTGAGGTTAAAATCTCCAAATATCTGACTTGGTAAGGAATCAGTAAGTTTTTAACATCATAAAGAAAGAAGTTTCTTGCGGTTGTGACTGTTCATGTTCATTTTTAAGTAATAAAAAAACCGCTGTTCTCCAAGAGAAATGTTCTCAGTAATTACTGTTGAAGTCCCTTTATCAGCCTTCAGTAGCACTATGTCAGGATCCTATCGGAGGCTTCGCAGTGCAGCCCTTTCCGCGGAGGTTAAATCACTGTGTTGAGGAGGAGCTTTCAAAAGAGCGCGGCAAGTTCCCCTTCTTATTTCTTTTGCAGCATCCGAAGGAAGATCTCGTGCGACTTATTCAACACCACTCTTTTTTATTATTATTAAAGGCACCGCTCAATGTGTAGGTGCCGAAACTTTAACTAATGCAGACAGCGTCTCATCGTTGATATTTTGCTTCTTGAAGTTTACGACGGAACGTTGCACAGTTATCCCCTGTGGCCACGATAACAGTGCAACAGACGATCAGATTTTGACATGTGCCGAAAACTTGCATCCCTATAGATCCAATCAAACGTCGCCGAATTCACTCCATCAACCCGATCCCATGATACAGAAGAAAGATGTACTGCAACCTTAAGGTATAGGTGGAACAATTCTCCTGGAATGACATCCAACCTTCGTCTCGTATAGTAAATTCTCTTTCTGACAGCAGCATGACTAATCTCGCAGCAGTCTTAATAAAATGTATCACTCTGATTAATTTTGGTTTTATGCCATGGTCCCAGCATCTCAATAAAAAGTTTCAGGAACTTTAATTCACAGAATACATGTTATTATAAGAAAAAGGAAGTATTTCAGGGACAAAATTACCGATCGTACAAGATGGAAGGAATGAAGCTTACAGTTTAACGTCCATTCGAGAGAGCGGCCATTAGAGACGGAGCACAAGCTCAGATTTCGAAAGGATGGAGCAGAAAATCGGCCGTGCCCTTTTCAAAGGCTCCTTCTCGGCGTTTTCTGGAGCGATTTAGAGAAGTTACGAAAAACCTAAATCTGAATGACCGGATGTCTATTCGAATCGTCGTCGTCCGGAATGCGAGTTCAGTGCGCCAACCATTGCGGTACCAATGTTAGATATGCACTGAATAAACGACTTAAGGTTTCTCAAATGTGTTGGCGCAGCTTAAAGGGGTTGAGTGAGAGGTTGACGCTAGATGTGGAAAGCAGCAACAAAACGAAAGACTTTCCGGTGAAAGTACCCCAACACAGCAATGTATATGCTAATTGCTACTCTCGGCACACTGTACGACATTGCAATTAGCTGAAAGGCCTTTCGTCATTGCTGTGGGGCGAGAGAGACTAGCCTAGATACAGACCTACGGCGATAACACCGGATGCCTTCCTTCCGGCCAAGCACGGCTTAAGATGCTGGTAGCGGCTTTGTGCGAGAAGAGTGCAGAGAACTGAACGAAAGCTAGGACACTAGCAGATTTAAGTCTAAAACGCATTCAGGTTGCATTCTTACGTCCAAATCAAGCAACAAGGCAAGGCACCTTTTGCCAGTTCTCTTTAATCTAATGACTCCGTTTGTTGCTCCACATCAGGTGGTGCAAATTATTTCCAGAATACAGATAACGACTATCTTCTCTGCGGACCTTCGTTCTGGAGACTGATTTCGATCTGTTTAATTTTATCATGTTATAATAGTTGTTGTCTTGTTGTCTATTTTTATTCGTTTTCTAAGCTACCAGTAAGAAATCTTATTACAGTCTTTCTTTAAAGTACATTTAATAGATCAGATCAATGTATGAAATATCAAGCTCTAATTTTACGTGTGGCAACTTGCGGAAGACGAAAATCGAGTATCGGAAGCAGTTTTTCGCTGTCGCGTTTACATTTTAGGCCTGAATCGTATTTGTTAGTCATGTTCAAAAATCATATCCACGCTAGTTAATGCATTAGAAATTTATAAACCCACCTGAATCCCGTGCGTTATGGAAAAAAGAGTGAAGTAATAATTGATGGGAGATTATTGCCCCTCAACGTTTTGGAGACTTGGAATGGCTAAAAAAACTTGGAAATGTGTAAAGACACATTCATATTCCTGCACACAGAATTAGTGAATGTTTTTTCGCTAGCCACTGATTGTGTACGAGAGAGTTTGCCATTAGAGAGGATATACCAGTTTACAAATTAGTCGGCTAAGCAGAATATGGACTTGGTGCCAATCATTACGATTTTCCTAATGTAGAAAATGTATTATTTATGCATGTCATACCATCGAAGACACATAAAACGTGCTTTTTTTGAATTAAGTAAAGGAAATGAATAACTGACTTCTGCATCACGCCACATAAAATCGCTTCGTCCACATAATCTAATATTTTTAAAAGCAAGTAGGAACCTGACAATCATAGAATGTCACAGAAACGATTAAACGTTTGTGTGATAGCGAAAATAGATAGTAGAAGAAGGAATCTGGTAGCTAGGATTGTATTTGCAGAATAGATATTGCAGCATTTTCCTACTTAATCTGTTATTTATTTACACTTCTCCTACGTTTCGTAATTGGTTTCGTATTTTCCAGCCATTTTCCACTGTTAATCTATATAAAAAATCACACTACATATCCGCTACGAAATGGGAACACAATGATGTGAAAGTGAATTAACAGAAAGACAGCTACTATAAAGAGGTGCCATACACACAAAAATGGCAGCATATTCAAATCATGTTTCCAATCGTTTTCGTTTACAAATGTAACTGTGCTTCATGTTTGCAACCGCAAAAAAGAATGTACCTTGACACTTTGACTAGTATTCGGGTTGCAGCTAATGAAGCCAAAGTACTAGTTGCATTTGCAGTTTACCACACTAGATAGAATTAAAGGAAGACACCGAAGAACAAATAGGCAGCTATACCAGATATTGAATTTCATCGCTACTAACAAGCACACAAATCAAAAGCAAAAAGATTTAAAAAACGGACCTTTTCAAGACAAACCGATAAAAACATTTGGCCCTTCAATCCGAGTATGCCATTTAAACACAGAAGGCATTAGCCGAATTAAAAGGGAGTACGTATCTAAACTCCTTGTAGATAATGATATTGACGTAGTTCTAATTCAGGAAACACATGCTCCAACTATGGAAGATCTGCGTAAAAGAGGTAGAATCCATGGCCACGATCTTATGGGTGGCACAAATCACGGTGTGTTTGCTGTTGCCACCTATGTAAGGGGCAACATCCAGCATCCTCGTCTGATACAGAAAACGAGATTCATTATGTCTCTAAACAAGTGGAGGAGACCATTACAAATAATATCTACAAGCCACCAAATGTGCCATGGCCACTGGATGTTCTGCCAGTTACTGCCCACCCATCGATTTATGCTGGAGAATTTAATAATCACCACGGTCACTGGAACTATGCATGTGACAATGAGTGCCGTATTGCGCTCAACGACTGGGCTGAAAATCAAAATCTATACCTGGTTAATGATGTGAAGGATTTGTGAACTTATAGATCCACCACTTGGCGGAGAGATTACAACCCACATCTCTGCTTTGTGTCCCGCGACTGCAGAGGGCATCCAGTGCCTAAATCTAAAGAAGTCGTACCTAATTTCCCACAAAGCCAGCACAGGCCAGTAATCCTCGAGATGGGGCTCTCTGTCCCAAAAGCGAGATCTGTACCGCGACCCAGATGAAACTGGCGGAGTTTTGCTGACCACCTAGATAAATATATCTGTTTTATTCCACCAGAACCTAAAAACTACCCTCAATTCTTCGGGGCTGTTCTTGCAGCTGCTAAGAAGTTTATCCCTCGTGGGTGCAGAAATGAATATATACCAGGCTTGAATGAACATTGTGAACAACTTTACGAACAGCATAGCGTAACTGGCGACAGCGATATTGCAGACCACCTCCTCCAAAGTCTTGACGCTGCTAGAAGAGTACGATGGTGTGAGATGGTAGAAAATGTAATCTTCAGACATTCAAGTAGAAAGGCATGGAGTCTTCTGCGTAAGCTTGGTGGAGCCTCCAATAAACCCGGGTAGAAACCTGGTATTTCAGGTAAACAAATCTCTAACAATATAGTTGAAACATCTAGATCATCCCGTGACAAACAACATACTTCCAAAATAAAACAAGAAGTCATGTCTCTGAAAGCTCAGTGGCCAGACGAATTCAATTTCTCTTCACCATTTACACTGACTAAATTGGATGAGGCCTTGAAACAAACTAAACGTGGTAAAGCACCTGAGTAAAAGTGGAAAAAAATGGCTGGTCCGCGTCTTCTCCAACATCCCAGACAGCGGATCACTGCCCAACGAGCTAAAAAAACAAAAATAATGGCAATTTTGAAACCAGTGGCAAGACGCAATCAATACCTTCTCTGCGCGATAACAACGGTGAAGTCACTGAAATAAAGCAGAGTTATTGAACACGGTTTTCCGAAACTCCTTCACCAAAGAAGACGAAGTAAATATTCCTGAATTCCAATCAAGAACAACTGCCAAGATGAGAAACATAGAAGTGGATACCCTCGGTGTAACAAAGCAGCTTAAATCACTTAATAAAGGCAAGGCCTCCGGTCCAGACTGTGTACCAGTCAGGTTCCTCTCAGAGTATGCTGATAAAATAGCTCCATATTTAGCAATTATATACAACCACTCGCTCACAGAAAGATCCGTACCTAAGGATTGGAAAACTGCTCAAGTCAAACCAATACCCAAAAAGGGAAGTAGGAGTAATCCGCTGAATTACAGGCCTATATAACTAACGTCGATTTGCAGTAGGGTTTTAGAACATATACTGTATTCGAACATAATGAAGTACCTCGAAGAAAACGATTTATTGACATATAGTCAGCACGGATTCAGAAAATATCGTTCTTGTGAAACACAACTAGCTCTTTATACTCATGAAGTAATAAGTGCTATCGACAGGGCATGTCAAATTAATTCCATTTTTATAGATTTCCAGAAGGCTTTCGACACCGTTCCTCACAAGCTTTTTTCTAACCAAACGGCGTGCCTACGGAGTATCGCCTCAGTTGTGTGACTGGATTCGTGATTTCCTGTCAGGAAGGTCACAGTTCGTAGTAATGGACGGATAAAGTCATCGAGTTAAACAGAAGTAATATCCGGCGTTCCCCAAGGAAGTGTTATAGGCCCTCTATTGTTCCTGATCTATATTAACGACATAGGAGACAATCTGAGTAGCCGTCTTAGATTGTTTGTAGATGATGCCGTCATTAACCGTCTTGTAAAGTCATCAGATGATCAAAACGATTTGCAAAATGATTTAGATATCTGTATGGTGCGAAAAGTGGCAATTGACCCCGAATAAAGAAAAGTGTGAAGTTATTCACATGAGTTCTAAAAGAAATCAGCTAAATTTCGATTACGCGATAAGTCACACAAATCTGAGGACTGTAAATTCAACTAAATACTTAGGGATTACAATTGCAAATAACCTAAATTGTAACGATCACGTAGATAATATTGTGGGTAGAGCAAACCAAAGACTGCGATTCATTGGCAGAACACTTAGAAGGTGCAACAGGTCTACCAAATAAGCTGGTTACACTACGCTTGTCCGCCCTATTCTGGAGTATTGCTGTGCGGTGTGGGATCCGCATCAGGTGGGACTGACGGAAGATATCGAAAAAGTACAAAGAAGGGCAGCACGTTTTGTATTATCACGAAATAGGGGAGATAGTGTCACAGACATGACACGTGAATTGGAGTGGCAATCACTAAAATAAAGGCGATTTTCGTTGCGACGGGATCTTCTCATGAAATTTCAATCGCCAGTTTTCTCCTCCGATTGCGAAAACATTCTGCTGACACCCACCTACATAGGGAGAAGTGATCATCACGATAAAATAAGAGAAATCAGGGCTCGCACAGAAAAGTTTAAGTGCTCGTTTTTCCCGCGTGCCATTCGAGAGTGGAACGGTAGAGAGACAGCATGAAGGTGGTTCATTGAACCCTCTGCCAGTCACTTTATTGTGAATAGCAGAGTAATCACGTAGATGTAGATGTAGGTAAACCAGCTGACCACCCACAAAGTTTCAAACCAATTTCCATTTTGAGCTGTACTTATAAACTCTTGGAGAGGCTCATCTACAGGGTGTTATAAAAAGGTACGGCCAAACTTTCAGGAAACATTCCTCACATACAAATAAAGAAAATATGTTATGTGGACATGTGACCGGAAACGCTTACTTTCCATGTTAGAGATCATTTTATTACTTCTCTTCAAATCACATTAATAATGGAATGGAAACACACAGCAACAGAACGTACCAGCGTGACTTCAAACACTTTGTTACAGAAAATGTTCAAAATGTCCACCGTCAGCGAGGATACATGCATCCACCCTCTGTCGCATGGAATCCCTGATGCGCTGATGCAGCCCTGGAGAATGGCGTATTGTATCACAGCCGTCCACAATACGAGCACGAAGAGTCTCTACATTTGGTACCGGGGTTGCGCAGACAAGAGCTTTCAAATGCCCCCATAAATGAAAGTCAAGAGGGTTGAGGTCAGCAGAGCGTGGAGGCCATGGAATTGGTCCACCTCTACCAATCCATCGGTCACCGAATCTGTTGTTGAGAAGCGTACGAACACTTCGACTGAAATGTGCAGGAGCTCCATCGTGCATGAACCACATGTTGTGTCGTACTTGTAAAGGCACATGTTCTAGCAGCACAGGTAGAGTATCCCGTATGAAATCATGATAACGTGCTCCATTGAGCGTAGGTGGAAGAACATGGGGTCCAATCGAGACATCACCAACAATGCCTGCCCAAGCGTTCACAGAAAATCTGTGTTGATGACGTGATTGCACAATTGCGTGCGGATTCTCGTCACCCACACATGTTGATTGTGAAAATTTACAATTTGATCACGTTGGAACGAAGCCTCATCCGTAAAGAGAACATTCGCGCTGAAATGAGGATTGACACATTGTTGGATGAACCATTCGCAGAAGTATACCCGTGGAGGGCAATCAGCTGCTGATAGTGCCTGCACACGCTGTACATGGTACGGAAACAACTGGTTCTCCCGTAGCGCTCTCCATACAGTGACGTGGTCAACGTTACCTTGTATAGCAGCAACTTCTCTGACGCTGACATTAGGTTATCGTCAACTGCACGAAGAATTGCCTCGTCCATTTCAGGTGTCCTCGTCGTTCTAGGTCTTCCCCAGTCGCGAGTCATAGGCTGGAATGTTCCGTGCTCCCTAAGACGCCGATCAATTGCTTCGAACGTCTTCCTGTCGGGACACCTTCGTTCTGGCTGGCTCTGAGCACTATGGGACTCAACTGCTGAGGGCATTAGTCCCCTAGAACTTAGAACTAGTTAAACCTAACTAACCTAAGGACATCACAAACATCCATGCCCGAGGCAGGATTCGAACCTGCGACCGTAGCGGTCTTGCGGTTCCAGACTGCAGCGCCTTTAACCGCACGGCCACTTCGGCCGGCTTTCGTTCTGGAAATCTGTCTCGATACAAACGTAGCGCGCCACGGCTATTGCCCCGTGCTAATCCATACATCAAATGGGCATCTGCCAACTCCGCACTTGTAAACATTGCACTGACTGCAAAACCACGTTCGTGATGAACACTAACCTGTTGATGCTACGTACTGATGTGCTTGATGCTAGTACTGTAGAGCAATGAGTCGCATGTCAACACAAGCACCGAAGTCAACACTACCTTCCTTCAATTGGGCCAACTGGCGGTGAATCGAGGAAGTACAGTACATACTGACGAAACTAAAATTAGCTCGAACATGGAAATTACGCGTTTCCGGACACATGTCTACATAACATCTTTTCTTTATTTGTGTGTGAGGAATGTTTCCTGAAAGTTTGGCCGTACCTTTTTGTAACACCCTGTATAATGAAATTAGCGGCTTCGTTCTGGAACATATCCGAGCGGAGCAAGAGGGTTTCAGGCCACAGAGACATTGCTACGACCAGGTACAGGCCCTAACAACTTTCATAGAGGCTGGTTTCCAAGAAGATGTGAAGAAATCTGTCACGTTCGTACATCTAACCGCGGCATATGACACAGTCTGGAGAGAAGGGATGATATAAAAATTACTAAAAAACGTTCTAGGGACGGATGGATTATCAGCAACAGGAAACTATTACTGTGTGATGATTATAAAACACGTACAGTTGTCTCGATATCGGATGGTCGAGCATTTTCTCAACTATTACAATTTTCAGTCGTTTCATTTTCCTCTAGAACTGTAAGTTTCTCACGCAGATTTAATGAACATTGAAACTTAAAACAAATACATAAGCAACGGATAAAATAAACTGTAATTTTTCATTTTGCTTGTCGTTCACGGTCAGCACGTAGATGAAGAATAAGACTACTCCGCTACGTACATTATCGTTCGTTTGAGCGGGGGATGTTCAAAAGGCAATGAAACATTTTTTCTCTGCCAATTTCAGTCATAAAAATGCGGAATTTGTTGAGGGACATCGCGGAATATTTCCGCTTGAGCCTCTGGAGTTTCATAAAGTTCCGATGGTTGGTGGCGCTTCAAAGCGGCGTCTGTAATGGATGTGCCGTCCAAGTAGAGATCTGTCATTGAGTTTCTTTTGGCGGAAAACCAGAGCATCGCAGATATTCATAGCTGCTTCCAGAATGTCTTTTGTCGAACATCGTCACAGGGAATGAAACATTGGTTCATCGTTTCGAACCGAGTGGCCGAGCGGTTCTAGGCGCTACAGTCTGGAACCGCGCGACCGCTACGGTCGGAGGTTCGAATCCTGCCTCGGGCATGGATGTGTGCAATGTCCATAGGTTAGTTAGGTTTAAGTAGTTCTAAGTTCTAGGGGACTGATGACCTGAGATGTTAAATCCTGTAGTGCTTAGAGCCATTTGAACCATTCTGAACTTCGAACCGAAAACAAAATGGCAATGCATGGAGTGACGCCACACTATCTCTCCTCCAGAGGAAAAGCTCTGAGCCGCGCCCTCAGCCGCTAAAGTCGTGGCTATGATCTTTCTGTTTGATGTTCTCCCTCATGCTGCAACGATCAACTCTGACATATATTACGCTACCTTCAGGGAACTGAAGAAATGAGTTCAGGGTGTTGGTTGCCAAAAAAATGCGAACGAACTTCTCCTTTCCCAGGACAACGCAGGGTCTCACACAATTCTGCGCACCCGAGAGGAGCCCACAAAACTCCAGTTGAAACCTTCCCGTCTCCTCTATATCTCTTTTGTTACGCAATAACCGTCTCCCCTATATCTCTTTTGTTACGCAACCTTCCCTTCTACAATAACCTATGAAACCTTCCCTTAGGATTTCTATCTCTTGCTTAATAATAACAAATGAAATCTTCCCTTTGAAATTTATTCCCGTTCTCAATCTTCGCATACAAATTTAATTGCTGCTTATTCAAAGTGATTTTCTGATTATTTCGAAGAAACATAGAATGTGTCGTCGTCGTGGCCCTCAGTCGTTACCTGCAATAACCCAAAACTGTTCCTTACCTTCTTTACTGTTACTGGATGGCCATCTGACTGCTACATCGAACTGCGACATGAATATACTTACTCTGTTTTACTATACTTCATTAGCTGCCGGTGGGCTGTCATAATAAGTGACTGTATTTATTAGCAAAGCTGACGTTATTCTTTAATAGCAAAGCTGACGTTATTCTTTGATTAATTTGACTGACGTTACGTAATTTATAGCTAAGCTTTTTCTTGACAACAATAAAATTTTTAACAATAAAAAGTTTTACGTTGATGGTTTTTGGGATCGATTATAATCAGTAATGCAATGTTGCTGGCAAAAATTAATTATATGCTCAATGAAATGATTACACAAACGTTCAAATGGGACTTACTTTTTACAATAATCTTACAACTAGCATTGCGTAGACATACCTTCAGTAGTCTTGAGTTTCTAAAAATGGTTCAAATGGCTCTGAGCACTATGGGACTTAACATCTGAGGTCATTAGGCCCCTAGAACTTAGAACTACTTAAACTTAACTAACCTAAGGACATCATACACATCCATGCCCGAGGCAGGATTCGAACCTGCGACCGTAGCAGTCGCGCGGTTCCGGACTGAAGCGCCTAGAACCGCTCGGCCACCGCGGCCGGCTCTTTAGTTTCTCAAAAATATAATTAAAAAATATTAGTTCCTCTTATGATAATAGTTAGCTGATGTCTCTGTAGATCCGTTTATAATCTCTTGTAAATGATAGCTGGTGGCTGGCAGGCATACCGCTCCTCTCAACCTCTCGCTTCAGACCTGCTACCGACTCGCTTCACTTCTCGCTTACTACTGACATCCTACGAACGCTAAACTGCGGTCTCTCCTGCCAACAACGCTTTCTGGTATAGACAGTCCCTGCTACAATTACAAAATGTATCAATGCGCCTTCTTTCCCGCTCTTTTCTTAAAATGTATCCATACGCGGTCTCTCCCGCCCTTTTTAAAATTGTATCAATGTGCGGTCTCTCCCGCCAACAATACTTTGGTGCAGATATTCCCTGCTACGACAATTATTTCCAACATGACAAATATTAATTATTCCTATTTAATCCTATTAATAAAATATAAACATTTTTCATAAATTGTGGTTTGACAATAGACAGTAGAAATACACACGTCTTACACAGTGCACTGTTATTCCTGATCCAACCTACAGCACGGATCTCGTACCGTCCAACCTCCATCTGTTTGGCCCAATCAAGAATGCACTCCGCGGGAAGCAGTACGTGGATGATTGTGAGGTTATGCAGCAAGAAGTTGACTCCGACGTTGACCAGAACAATGGTACCACGTGAGTATACAGTCCCTCCCAGGAAGGTGGCACGAGGCCGTCGCATCGAACGGACATTATGATGGGTTTTGTAGTGAAAAGAGTTGGGAATAGATGGTGTATTGGAATCCCGAATAAAGAAAATCTCCTTTCAGAACCCCTCCCGTATTTACGGCAGCAGGCTCGTGTCTACAAACGTGTAAAGTACGTCCCAGAAAAGTTTCCGACATCAAAAAGGTAAGAACGGAGAGAGAGAGACAGAGACCGAGAGGAGACACCAAACTGTGTCGGGTAAACAACCGGCCGGTCTAAGCTCCCAGGTCTGTGACGTAAACTCTTTGTTAGTCGAGAAAGCACTGTCCCACACAGGCTAATCTCACGGAGCGCAATAAAACTAAGAGTCGGAAGTTACGTCATCGCCCTTTGTCCCGATGTTGCTAATTGCAGTTGAGAGTTACTGCAAACCCTGCTATTGAGTAGGACTCAGGAAGCTCCTGTGTCAGAAGCCAACTGCACTTCACGGAGAACCCAGGAGGTCTACTGCTAAAGGTGTTCCACCACTGTGGAGGGACTTCCACGCTGGCGTATGACTGTGCGCGCATTTATCCATCTCAGGAACTCCGTTGCGGATACTTGTTAACGCAGTGATCATTCCATTGCTCAAGTGGTGGCAAGTGCCGCATGTAGTTGGTCTGGATTTAGAACAATATACACACGAAGAACATCAGCACTGTTCTGCCGCCGACTGCTTAGCCTTTCCTAAGGAACGTCTTTTTTTTCGCGTAGAACTTTATATATTTCTGGCGTAGTAGTGAACAGACGAATATGGCAACGGGAAATGTAAGAAATAGCTATAAGCTATCCTTACCATTTTGACAAAAAATACACTACTGGCCATTGAAATTGCTGCACCAAGAAGAAATGCAGATGATATTATGCTAGAACTGACATGTGATTACATTTTCACGCAATTTGGGTGCATAGATCCTGAGAAATCAGTACCCAGAACAACCACCTCTGGCCGTAATAACGGCCTTGATATGCTTGGGCATTGAGTCAAACAGAGCTTCGATGGCGTGTACAGGTACAGCTGCCCGTGCTGCTTCAACACGATACACAATTTCATCAAGAGTAGTGAATGGCGTACTGTGGCGAGCCAGTTGCTCGGCCACCATTGACCAGACGTTTTCAATTGGTGAGAGATCTGGAGAATGTGCGGCCAGGGCAGGAGTCGAACATTTTCTGTATACAGAAAGGCCCGTACAGCACCTGCAACATGCGATCGTGCATTATCGTGCTGGAATGTAGGGTTTCGCAGGTATCGAATGAAGGGTAGAGCCACAGGTCGTAACACATCTGAAATGTGACGTCCACTGTTCAAAGTGCGGTCAATGCGAACAACAGATGACCGAGACAAGTAACCAATGGCACCCTGTACCATCACGCCGGGTGGTGCGCCAGTATGGCGATGACGAATACACGCTTCCAATGTGCGTTCACCGCGATGTCGCCAAAAACGGATGCGGCCATCATGATGCTGTAAACAGAACCTTGATTCATCCGAAAAAATGACGTTTTGCCATTCGTGCACCCAGGTTCGTCGTTGAGTACACCATCGCAGGCGCTCCTGGTGGTGGTGGTTGTTGGTATGTTTAAGGGGGACTAAACAGCGAAGGTCATCAGTCCCCCAACAGGCGCTCCTGTCTATGATGCAGCGTCAAGGGTAACCGCAGCCATGGTCTCCAAGCTGATAACCCATGCTGCTGCCCATGCTGCTGCAAACGTCGTCGAACTGTTCGTGCAGATGGTTGTTGTCTTGAAAACATCTCCATCTGTTGACTCAGGGATCGAGACGTGGCTACACGATCCGTTACAGCCATGCGGATAAGATGCCTGTCGTTTCGACTGCTAGTGATACGAGGCCGTTGGGATCCAGCACGACGTTCCGTATTACCCTCCTGAACCCACCGATTCCATATTCTGCTAACAGTCATTGGATCTCGACCAATGCGAGCAGCAATGTCGCGATACGATAAATCGCAATCGCGATAGGCTACAATCCGACCTTTATCAAAGTCGGAAACGTGATGGTACGCATTTCTCCTCCTTACACAAGGCATCACAACAACGTTTCACTAGGCAACGCCTTTCAAAAAAATGGCTCTGAGCTCTATGGGACTTAACTACTGTGGTCATCAGTCCCCTAGAACTTAGAACTACTTAAACCTAACTAACCTAAGGACATCACACACATCCATGCCCGAGGCAGGATTCGAACCTGCGACCGTAGCAGTCGCGAGGTTCCGGACTGCGCGCCTAGAACCGCTAGACCACCGCGGCCGGCACAACGCCTTTCAACTGCTGTTTGTGTATGAGAAATCGGTTGGAAACTTTCCTCATGTCAGCAAGCTGTAGGTGTCGCCACCGGCGCCAACCTTGTGTGAACGTTCTGAAAAGCTTATCATTTGCATATCACAGCATCTTCTTACTGTCGGTTAATTTTGCGTGTGTGGCACGTCATCTTCGTGGTGTAGCAATTTTAATGGCCAGTAGTGTAGAATAGTGGTTCCTGCATAGCAAAGAAGAACTCCTGCTTCAAAGAGGCATTTAATTGAAAGGAACGCAATACATTAGACCCACGAAATCTTAAACGTATTTAAGCTTTAACCGTGAACAATGTTCAATGCGCTGTTTGAAGCCTACAACATGATACCATCACAAGAACGTCAGTCTGAGACAGTTCGAGAGAATTTTAGAATTATTGGACAGTAAACTGGACAACGACAAAAGCATAAGTGTACACAGAATGGAAACTGCGAGGTGGAGATGGAGGGGACGTTACATACAGTGCGCACAAATGAAACAGAGATTACAGCTACATGTAATTTTAATAACAACTTAATAATTATATGTAAATTGAAGGTACAGATGGGAAGAAAGGAAACGAAAGGGAGAGGATCACTGCTGTCCGCTGCATCGGGACATTACACGGAATCATCGGCGACGACTAAAAATGTCTACTGGACCAGGATTCGAACCCAGCAGAAACTCATGGAGAGTTAATTACAGGCCATATTGTGGGTGATCAAACACTTTCCTTAGAAAACGCTGCAGAGCAGCTTCATTGCCCCTGCAGACTTCGGCCGAGAATTGTCATGCAGACGGAAACGCATTACAGTTATGCTATGTGGGCTGCATGGTATCAGGCGAAAACTCACACCAGGCCCTCATACTTGGCGGGAGACACTATTGTTCTAAGCATCTTACGTGCTCATTGTGTGCTCAGAACTGAAAAGAGCGACATGACGTGATCGACGAGCATACTAGAGGCACTGCCCAACGCATCTACGCAAAGCTTCATTGGATTTTCACTGTGGTTCCATTTCGTACACCATCGGTCCTTACTTTCTGGATTTCCCTCATGTAATATATCACAGCTGCGGCTTCTGCATGGTGTCTGACATCACACATTCATATAATACTATAATTACAATTAATGTGGAACTGTACAACTGTAAATAATTACAGTTGACATTGATGCAACGATCCCACCGCGTAGAAAAAGAGCAGTTGGCTTCAGTGTAACAGCTCTGGGTTGCTGACGGATCCGGTTTTCCATAGTGTCCTGCAGTCCCTTGCCACAGGAGAAACTCTGACGTTGACGTTTCAGAGACCGTTTTAAGGGGCCACGATACTGCTGCTGTGAGTAAGATGTCCCAGGACCTCCCATCTAGATGATTTTTGAAGGAGCTCGAGGGTCTTCTTGGTCACATGTGGCCGAGCGTTGCCCTGGAGAAGCATCGTCCCATACGAGAGCTTGCCCCTAAACTTATTCTTGATTGCCTGTTTGAGCCTGAGAAACGTGTTGCAATACTGCCCAGCGCTAACTGGTGCATCCCTTGGTAGTCAGTTGATGAGTATAGGTCCCTCTTCGTCAGAAAACAAACTGGGTATCACTTTTTCGGCAGGATGGGCTGTTTTGGGCGAGGGGAGCCGGTATGTTACCCCTCCATGTCCATGGGTTTAGAGGCAGGGTGAGTCCACGTTTCATCACTTGTCACGATCTGAGCAATGAAATCTGTTCCTTGCTGCGCGTATCTCAACAGGAAGGTCAGGTAAAGACCCGTTCTCACCACCCTCTTCTTCGAAAGATCCTTGGCCACCCATTGTGCACAAAGTTTGCCACAAGGAAGCTTTCCCCTTGGGTTACGTGATGCACCGTTCCTCACTTGTCGACAGTTCAACAGCATTGTCACTTGCAGTGATCCGACGAATCCTCCGTATGACTCCAGCATAGCCAGTCGTGGCACTGGTGGTGACCAGGTGCGCCTGCCCTGCCCGTGGCATGTCTCTAATATTTACACGTCCTGCGTCATAACGTTGACACCACTGGAGTACTGTGCACTGTGCGAGACACTGCTCTCCGTACACCTCTTTCATCCTGCGATTAATTTGTGAAGCCTGCGCCCCTTCTGCGAGAAGGAATTGGATAGGCGCTCTTAGTGCTGATCAGGAGGAATCCGTCATGCGACGAACAGCGGAAAAAATTCTAAAGAAACGAGGAAATTGCTGCGAAGCCATTAACTCCGCTTCTGCAACTGGGGATCACACCATACATCGGTAAACACAGTCACCCACTGGGATTACATACAACGCCACTACAGCGCAGGTTTGCTTTTCAATTAGACATACTTTACAATTTTGAGATTTCACTACAAACGACTCTCGGTAAATTTGGTATTAGTCAATATACATTAAATGCTCTAGTTCTCTCCAGACTAATTTATCTATCAAGTTATGATGGATCATGCGAGCTATAGTTATTTCGTCATGGGACAAGTCAGTACATAGTTTACAATGCAGATTAGAAAATTTATAAACAAAAGAATGAAATACGAAAAAATTGTCAAAGAGTTTACGAATAAGTAAAACTTACGGAGAAAAGTTCTGAACTATTGCGAAGAACACCTGTACAGAATAGAAGAAGTATGCCACAGGGGAGCTTTTCGACATGAATACTTGCGGTTTTCACTCAACTTTTTTCAGTTCTGCTGGAAGACTACTGAAAATAAAGCCTGCTGAATAGTGCTCAACCTCCGATACAATGCTTAAGGAAGTTTTATCCAAGTGCTTATCATTTTCGCATCTAGTGTTCTTTGAATTAATGTTACACTTCCTCCTGATTCAGTCAGTACTACCAACAATGAATCGCATGAGGGGGATGGCATAGTTAGAATTGTGATACACTTGAACAACAGCCCATACGGAAGTTTGCGAATTGACTCCTTAGACCAGTCTGACCACCCTTTTCTGGGCTAAGAGTGAACAGAAATGAAATGAAATGATCGTGTGGCACTGTTTGGCCAGGAGACCCCATCTGGGGACTTTCGGCCGTCGAGTTGCAAGCCTTATTTCAGGAGACACCACTTTGGGCGAGTTGCATGTCGATGATGATTAAATGATGGTGAGGGCAACACAAAACCCAGTCCACGAGTGAAGAAAATCTACAACACTGCCGGGAATCGAACCCTGGCCCGTTGCATGCTAGTCAAGCACATAACCACTCAGCTTAGCAGAGTGGGTGAAATAAAACTGTCCTGTAAAATTTCCTGGTGTGCAAAACTTAAGGACGAAATACGTTTTGCACAATATATGGATGCCAAGTAACACACTGCGATGAAAATTGGACCGCACATAGAAGTAACTGCTACAGTATAGTACAGAAGGTATCCCAGTGTGATATTTAGGGGTGAGATCAATGTGAATTTTGATAGTTCCCGTACCCTGCAACAGAGGCAACACTTATCTCTAGGCTTTTACATTTGAGGGTTAGTCCGGTTTTTCGCGCATGTCTTCGATTGATCTGCAGGCTCTTCTTACGTGACTGGTAAACAAATCAGGCAAATAAACACTTTAGGAGGCAGAGAGTGAACGCTGAGTGAAATTAATCACATAAAGGAGACAGGCCTGGTAAGTTTGTACTCTACTTAACTTTATTCAACTCCCCGTTTCGCGATATGAGATATCGACCTGCCCATGTGAAAATAGAATGTCGTCATCTCACAGGACCTACCTACACGCTCAGGTATGAGTCTAGTCAATGCTGAATAAAGGAAAGTAAACATTCGACGTATGTGATGCCTGGGGTAGTTATGGAACCATTGAGGCTCAGGGGATGTGCGCGACTATCTATAAATGTGAAGATAATATCTCGAGAAGCAATTAAACGCTAATACTCGACTCACTTCAACAATGACCACGTCTTGTGTAAAAATCCGAAAAATCAACGAAACAAAATTATACATAATTTGAGGAAACCAGTGGCTTCAAATTTTTAAAAAGTTGTTATTTTTCGATGATTTATATTTCAAAGAAAAGCTGAAAGGACAAAGTAAACACAATTCATTTTACATTATGTCATAATTATTGAGTTGGGATGTAATTCAAGGATTAATTATGTAAATTACAACTCAAATCTAAATTCTGGAACACGATTAATTCACACGAATACTCGTACTAACACCAGGTTTGAGTTTTTGTAACATAATATTTATAACTTCAAAAGTTATAGTCAGAAAAAAGACAGCATTAAATCGAAATTTTGCCTTTGTGAGTATTCAAAATAAGCACAGTGAACAAGTTTATTGGACTATTAAAAATAGAAATACTAAATTGTATTTATACCAATTATGATCAGTGCAAAGAGATAGAGGTATTACATTAAAGTCATCAACATCTATTGAACATTCAACCCAAATCCCAGCAATTATAAATTTCCTGCATCAAGAAGTCAGTATGTAAAAACTGTGTTGACTTTGCAGAGATGCATCATGTTTGACAGGGAAAATCGTATAAAGTATTTATTATATGTTTTCTGAGAAAGGAGTATTTTGGAATTTCTACGTATGTTAAAGTGTTGCGCCCCCTTGTTGAAATTTTAATGTGTTTGATACATAAGTGGAGTAAGAAGCAACAAATAAACAATGAAGATTATTTATTTATTTGCACGTCGAGTTCCGTACGACCAAATTGAGGAGCAAATCTCCAAGGTCATGGAACGTGTCAGTACACGAAATCACAACATAAAAGTAATAACAGATAAAAATAAAATGTTTATGAAACCGAAAAAAGTCAAGCCATACGTCTACGTAAACAAAATCAACAGTACAACAAGAATCAGCTTAATTTTTCCAGGAACTTCTCGACATAATAGAAGAAGTGGCCCATCAGGAAACTCTTCCGTTTCGAATTTAAAACGCTTGGATTACAGATAAGATTTTTGAATTCTAGTGGTAGCTTATTGAAAATGGAAGCAGCAGTATACTGCACATCCTTCCACACAAGTGTTAAGGAAGTCCGATTCAAATGCAGATTTGATTTCTGCCGTGTATTAACTGTATGAAAGCTACTTATTCTTGAGAATAAGCCAATATTGTTAGCAAGAAATGACAGCAAGGAATATATATATTTAGAGGCCAATGTCAAAATACCCAGGCTCGTGAACAGGGGTCGACAAGAGGTTCGTGAACTTACAGCACTTACTGTCCGAACCGGCCGTTTCTGAGCCAAAAATATGCTTTTAGAATGGGAAGAGTTACCCCAAAATGTAATACTATAAGACATAAGTGAATGAAAATAATCAAACTAGACTGATTTTCGTAACGAACGATCACTTTGTTCAAATACCGTTCGAATAGTGAAAATCACAGCATTAAGTCTTTGAAGAAGATCCTGAACGTGGGCTTTCCACGACAGTTTACTATCAATCTGAACACCTAGAAATTTGAACTGTTCAGTTTCACTAATCATATGCCCATTCTGTGAAACTATAAAGTCGGGTTTTGTTGAATTGTGTATTATAAACTGTAGAAACTGAGTCTTATTGTGATCTAGCGTTAGTTTATTTTTTACAAGCCATGAACTTATGTCGTGAACTGCACTATTTGAAACAGAGCCTCTGTTTCACACAACATCCTTTACTACCAAGCTAGTGTCATCGCAAACAGAAATATTTTATAGTTACCTGTAATACTAGACAGCATTTATATAAATAAGAAACAGGAGTGGCCCCAACACTGATGCCTGGGGCGCCCCTTCACTTGATTGCACCTCACTCAGACCCCACATCACAGCCATTCTCAACACCGTAAATAATGACCTTTTGCTGTCTGTTGCTGTAGTAAGAGGTGAACCAGTTGTGAGCTACTCCCCATATTCTGAAATAATCCAATTTCTGGAGCAATACTTTGTGATCAACACAATCAAACGCCTTAGTTAAATCAAAAAATATGCCTAGAGTTGGAAGCCTTTTGTTTAACCCTCCAGTACCTCACAGAGAAAAGAGAATATAGTATTTTCAGTTGTTGAACACTTCTAAAGCCGAATTGTACATTTGATAGCAAACTTTGTGATATAAAATGATCAATTATCCTCTTTGCCCGCCTCATAACATTTTTTAAGTACCTTACAGTATTGTTTGTAGTTATTCTTACACACACAGCCTTTTCAATACCTTTAGCAAACACTGATAGAATAGAAATAGGTCTAAAATTGTCTACATTTCATTTTCTCCGTTTTTATAAAGCGGCTTTACTACTGAGTGCTTTAATCGATCAGGAAACTGACCATTCCTAAAGGAAAAATTACAGATATGGCTAAATACAGGGCTAACATGTGCAGCACAGTACTTTAATATTCTGCTAAGGACTCCATTGTATCCATGAGAGTCCTTAGTCTTCAGTGATTTAATTATTGACTCAATCATCCACTTCTCTGTATCACAGAGGATATTTCAGGCATCAATCTCGGAAAGGCATTTGCCAAGAGAGTTATATGATTCCTTGTAGAAACTACATTTTTATTTAATTCACCTGCAATGCTCAGAAAATGATTGTTAAATACTGAACATATATCTGATTTATCAGTAAGAGAAATATTTTTACTGGGAACTGACTTTATATCGTCGACCTTTTGCTGCTGACCAGACACTTCCTTCATAGCTGACCATATGGTTTTAATTTTATCCTGTGAATTAGCTATTCTGTTTGCATACCACATACTCTTTGCCTTCCAAATAACATTTTTAAGCAACTTACAGTACTGTTTGTAATGGGCTACTGTACCTTGATTGGGACTATTTTTAACATTTTGATATAATTCCTGCTTTGTTCTACATGATATCCTTATCCCAATAGTCAGCCACCCGGGCTCCCGTTTACTGCTAGACCCCGTTTAGAACGTTCTAATGGAACGCAACGCTCAAAAAGCATGAGAAATGTTATCGGCGCTATAAACATCATGCCACTCTTGTTCCTTTACGGGGTTTAAAAAACTCTCTATTGCTGTCGAATTAACTTTCCTACACAGTTTATAATTATATGTGACATTTGCTTGAATACAAAAGCCTTTTAGTGTTAAAATTTGTGTCTCATGGCCATTCACCCTTTTACTAACAGAATGCCCATCTAGAAACGAAGAATGAATAAAAATATTATCGCTGTGGTATTGTTCTCCTGCACCCTAGTTGGAAAAAACAAAGTCTACATCAGATCATATGAATTTAGGAGATCTACCAACATCCTTTTTCTTGCACCATCATATACAAAATTTATATTGAAGTCACCACGTACAACTAATTTCTGGTACTTCCTATAAAGTGAATCAAGAAGCCTCTCAAGCTTGATCAGAAATGCTCTGAAGTCACAGTTAGGGGACCTATAAACAACAACAATTTGAAGCTTAATTTCACTAAATTCAGCTTCCCCCACACAACATTAAAATGTCTGTTCAGTGCAGTGCCGTGATACGTCTATGGAGTGAAATGGAATAATGTTTCGTTCATGGCCACTCCCTCGCCTCGCAAGGAACTCCTTGAGAAACAAAAAATGGCTCTGAGCACTAAGGGACTCAACTGCTGAGGTCATTATTCCCCTAGAACTTAGAACTAGTTAAACCTATCTAACCTAAGGACATCACAAACGTCCATGCCCGAGGCAGGATTCGAACCTGCGACCGTAGCGGTCTTGCGGTTCCAGACTGCAGCGCCTTTAACCGCACGGCCACTTCGGCCGGCCCTTGAGAAACAGCCAGCTAATCTGTATCCTGGTAAAGGAAGCCTCTGAATTGTCAAATTCACTGGAGCTAACTTCGTTTTCTTAATTAGTTGTAATTAACGTCACAAAATCTATTGTGCAAATTTCGGCAAAGCAGCGACAATGAATTTGGAGGTAATAGCTACGCAGTTTCAACTTCTACGAGACCGTGAAGAACAAAGCCAAGAATATTGCGCTGCCTCATTGCTTTGGACGAAAAAGGAGTCTGTAGTGCTACACTCAATTCAGGCGTGACGGCAAATGCGAATTCTGCCTCTGAAATTTCGAGGGAAGGTCACACATTCACTTGGTTTTCCGGGCTGCACATCCTGCTTTGCTATATGCACTGTGCATGCCTGAAAGTTACTGCGGGCAGTTAATAATGAACACCAAGTCGTGAACTGCAAACGGTGGTATGCTCCAGGCTAGACACAATGGTAACACCACCAACATGCTGCATGCAGTTGGTAGTGAACTTAGTGGATAGTTTGTACACTACGAAGAAAGGTAGTTGCATCATTTTTTTATGTCTTGTCTGTCGTCCTTGTTCTGAAGTAGAACAATTACACCTTTGTTCCAGTTTTTGAGAATTTTCCTCTTTCACAAATATTCTGTAAACAAATTTTCAAGTACCTTTTCTAGTAGTTTTTCCCCCGCTTCAATCGTTCATTAGCAGGCATTCACTTGCTTAAATAGAGTGAACAAAAACTACACCATTTCGTAAGTTGTACAGGATGTTTATTGAGTATTTTGGTACAAGGGACTAATGGTGTCCAGCGCCTCGTCTACACATACCTTAAACTGAACTCCCTCGCCGCGTTTTTTCTGTATGCGAAGGACAATTTCAGGAACTACTGTAGGGATTTTGATAACATTTTCTCTAATAGAGAGACTGATAGACGAAGAATGCTTGTGCATGCCACTACATGTTATAAACAAGTCGTCCGTACAAGGTGACCGCGTTTATTCGTCATCAGCGATTTCGTACAGATATATGGTTTACGCAGGGCTTGGTCAGAAACGAAAGTGACGGAAGTAGGATCTCCATATGCCCAAGCACTTAGAAAAAATAACATTTTTGGGCGAGGAATAAGCAATTTATGTTAGTGTCAGTTCCAGTGTTGCACATCAGCAAATATGGAGAATCCAACAGTGGCC
The DNA here is from genome assembly GCF_023864345.2 of Schistocerca serialis cubense. Classification (NCBI taxonomy): domain Eukaryota; kingdom Metazoa; phylum Arthropoda; class Insecta; order Orthoptera; family Acrididae; genus Schistocerca; species Schistocerca serialis. The sequence continues at coordinate 1,186,971,381 of NC_064638.1, forward strand.
AAAAGGCTGGAAAAGTTGAATATTCAACCCTCACCCCGACTCCAAAGAAAGATGTTTCTAAAGAGTGATAGAATCACCGAACAATCGTGCTTATCGTACATACCAGTTAGTAAAGTCATGCTTAAAATCTTGAAGAATAAATTCACCAGTATATACAGGTAAACTGAGAGCTATTTGAAGAACAAGCTGGGTTTCGTAAAGGAAGAGGAACCAAAGACTAAACTGCCAACGTCACATGACTTATGGAGAAGGCCAAGAAATCCAGAAAGATGTATAATTTGCTCTGTTGATTATGCTGAAGTCTTTGACTACGTTGGCCACAATAAATTAAGGGAAATACTCGAATCCAAGGGAGTACCAGATCACTACATTCACCTTATACGAAATTTATACACTGAACAAGGATCCGTGGTGAGAACCCTATATGCAGCACCTAAATGTATCAAGATGCAGAAAGAAATACGGCAAGACTGTATCTGTTACCTTGTGTATTCAGTCTGTATGCAGAACACATTACAAGGAAAGCCGGGTTAGATAAAGATGAAACCCGCGTTGAAATAGTTGGGATAAAAATAAACAACCTTCGATATGCGGATGATACCAACCTCATGGCAGAAAGTGAAGAACAGTTATTAAAACTCCTCTTACTAAAGGCGAAAGAAGGAAGTCCGAAGGGTGAAGAAACGCTGAATGTCAAGAAAATTGAAGTTCTTGCAACTGCTTCAATCAATTCATGGCATGTAGTAGGAGAAACAATGGAGGTGTTTTATATGTTCATTTATCTCTGCTCCCAGATTTCTTTTGATGGTGATAACAGCCACGGAATCGAGAGACACTTCTTACTTGGTAGAAAGGCGATGTTTTAAGGAGTAGAGACGTAACCTTAGTAACAAAGATCCGTATTGTAAGCACTCCAGGGTGAATGGCGGACAGTGGTGGTCTCGCGCGTGCCTGGCCGAAAGGCGAAGGTGGGATCTGGCCGCGTGGCAGCTGCCTTACCCCTTTCCAACAGGTACGGGGTGCTTCCTAGTGGTGATGACATCGTTTCCGAGCCACCACAGGATGCCTCGCCTGTTGGGCCAGTGGCCGATTCTCCGGCAAGGTCCCGACAGTCACAGAGGGCGGGCCTATTAGTTATAGGGAGCTCCAACGTTAGGCGGGTTATGGAGCCCCTTAGGAAAATAGCGGGTAGGTCGGGGAAGAATGCCAGTGTGCACTCGGTGTGCTTGCCGGGGGGTCTCGTCCGTAATGTGGAGGAGGCCCTTCCGGCAGCTATTGAACGCACTGGGTGTGACCGGCTGCAGATAGTAGCACATGTCGGAACGAATGACGCCTGAGGCCATCCTTGGTTCCTTCCGGCGGCTGGCTGATTTGGTGAAGACAACCAGCATCGCACGCGGAGTGCAAGCTGAGCTTAATATCTGCAGCATAGTGCCCAGAGTCGATCGCGGTCCTCTGGTTTGGAGCCGTGTGGAGGGTCTAAACCAGAGGCTCAGACGACTCTGCGACTATAATGGTTGCAAATTCATCGACCTCCGTTATTGGGTGGAGAACTGTAGGGCCCCCCTAGACAGGTCAGGCGTGCACTACACACCGGAAGCAGCTACTAGGGTAGCAGAGTACGTGTGGCGTGCACGCGGGGGTTTTTTAGGTTAGAGGGACCCCCCCCCCCCCCTTGGGCGAAACGATAAAATACCTGACGGCTTACCAGAGAGGACATTATCATCGTTGATAAAGAACGTCCGTCCTCAGAGACCAAAAACAGGAAAAGTCAACGTAATATTGGTAAACTGCAGGAGTATCCAGGGCAAGGTTCCTGAATTAGTATCTCTTATTGAAGGAAATAGTGCGCATATAGTATTAGGAACGGAAAGTTGGTTAAAACCGGAAGTGAACAGTAACGAAATCCTAGACACAGAATGGAATATATACCGCAAGGATAGGATAAACGCCAATGGTGGAGGAGTATTTATAGCAGTAAAGAATTCAATAATATCCAGTGAAGTTATTAGCGAATGCGAATGTGAAATAATCTGGGTTAAGTTAAGTATCAAAGGTGGGTCAGATATGATAGTCGGATGCTTCTATAGACCACCTGCATCAGCAACCGTAGTAGTTGAGCGCCTCAGAGAGAATCTGCAGAACGTCGTGAAGAAGTTTCGTGATCATACTATTGTAATAGGGGGAGACTTCAATCTACCAGGTATAGAATGGGATAGTCACACAATCAGAACTGGAGCCAGGGACAGAGACTCTTGTGACATTATCCTGACTGCCTTGTCCGAGAATTACTTCGAGCAGATAGTTAGAGAACCAACTCGTGAAGCTAACGTTTTAGACCTCATAGCAACAAATAGACCGGAACTTTTCGACTCCGTGAATGTAGAAGAGGGTATCAGTGATCATAAGTCAGTGGTTGCATCAATGACTACAAGTGTAATAAGAAATGCCAAGAAAGGAAGGAAAATATATTTGCTTAACAAGAGTGATAGGGCACAAATCGCAGAATATCTGAGTGACCACCATCAAACGTTCATTTCTGAGGAAGAGGATGTGGAACAAAAATGGAAAAAATTCAGAAACATCGTCCAGTACGCCTTAGATAAGTTCGTACCGACTAAGGTCCAAAGCAAGGGGAAAGATCCACCGTGGTATAACAATCATGTACGAAAGGTACTACGGAAACAAAGAAAGCTTCATCATAGGTTTAAGAGTAGTCGAATCATAGCTGATAAGGAAAAGCTGAACGAAGCGAAAAAGAGCGTAAAGAGAGCAATGAGAGAAGCATTCAACGAATTCGAACATAAAACATTGGCAAACAATCTAAACAAGAACCCTAAAAAGTTTTGGTCATATGTAAAATCGGTAAGCGGATCTAAATCCCCTATTCAGTCACTCGTTGACCACGATGGCACCGAAACAGAGGACGACCGAAGAAAGGCAGAAATACTGAATTCAGTGTTCCGAAACTGTTTCACTGCGGAAAATCGTAACACGGTCCCTGACTTCAGCCGTCGCACGGACGCCAAAATGGAAAATATTGAAATAAACGATATCGGAATTGAAAAACAACTGCTATCACTTAGTAGCGGAAAAGCATCCGGACCAGACGAGATACCCTTAAGATTCTACAGTGATTATGCTAAAGAACTTGCCCCCTTTCTATCAGCAATTTATCGTAGATCGCTGGAAGAACGTAAAGTACCTAGCGACTGGAAGAAAGCGCAGGTCGTTCCCATTTTCAAGAAGGGTCATAAATCAGATGCGAATAATTATAGGCCTATTTCGCTTACGTCAATCTGTTGTAGAATAATGGAACATGTTTTGTGTTCTCGTATTATGACGTTCTTAGATAATACAAATCTCCTTCATCATAACCAACATGGATTCCGCAAACAGAGATCATGTGAAACTCAGCTCGCCCTATTTGCCCAAGAAATTCACAGTGCCGTAGACACTGGCGAGCAGATTGATGCCGTATTCCTGGACTTCAGGAAGGCATTTGATACGGTTCCGCACTTACGTTTAGTGAAAAAAATACGAGCTTACGGAATATCGGACCAGGTTTGTGATTGGATTCAGGATTTCCTAGAAGAAAGAACACAACATGTCATTCTTAACGGTTCAAAATCTGCAGATGTAGAGGTAATTTCGGGAGTACCGCAGGGAAGCGTGATAGGACCTTTATTGTTTACAATATACATAAATGACTTAGTTGACAACATCGGTAGCTCCGTGAGGCTATTTGCAGATGACACGGTTGTCTACAAGAAAGTAGCAACATCAGAAGACTCGTACGTACTCCAGGAGGACCTGCAGAGGATTAATGCATGGTGCGACAGCTGGCAGCTTTCCCTAAACGTAGATAAATGTAATATAATGCGCATACACAGGGGCAGAAATCCATTCCAGTACGATTATGCCATAGGTGGTAAATCATTGGAAGCGGTAACGACCGTAAAATACTTAGGAGTTACTATCCGGAGCGATCTGAAGTGGAATGATCACATAAAACAAATAGTGGGAAAAGCAGGCGCCAGGTTGAGATTCATAGGAAGAATTCTAAGAAAATGTGACTCATCGACGAAAGAAGTAGCTTACAAAACGCTTGTTCGTCCGATTCTTGAGTATTGCTCATCAGTATGGGACCCTTACCAGGTTGGATTAATAGAAGAGATAGACATGATCCAGCGAAAAGCAGCGCGATTCGTCATGGGGACATTTAGTCAGCGCGAGAGCGTTACGGAGATGCTGAACAAGCTCCAGTGGCGGACACTTCAAGAAAGGCGTTACGCAATACGGAGAGGTTTATTATCGAAATTACGAGAGAGCACATTCCGGGAAGAGATGGGCAACATATTACTACCGCCCACATATATCTCGCGTAATGATCACAACGAAAAGATCCGAGAAATTAGAGCAAATACGGAGACTTACAAGCAGTCGTTCTTCCCACGCACAATTCGTGAATGGAACAGGGAAGGGGGGATCAGATAGTGGTACAATAAGTACCCTCCGCCACACACCGTAAGGTGGCTCGCGGAGTATAGATGTAGATGTAGATGTACTCTCTTTCCAGCTATGATATAGGGATGTGAGACCTGGACCATAACAAAAGGTTGAGAGGAGTAGACTCCTTTGGATTGTAGTGTTGGAGGGAACTCCTTACCGTTCCATGGATAGCAAAGACAACGAAGAGGTCTGTATTACAGCAAATAAAACCAGTTGCTTCTTGGAAGATCTGATACTAAAACAAAGCTAACCTACCTTGGGCAGGAGAAATCTGGATTCGCAGGGAAAGACGTTAATACTTAGATGATCGAAAGCAAAGGAGAATAGTGCTGCAAGGGATGAGTTTGACTGATGGCAGTACAGAAGTAATGGATTCCAGCCTGAATAGTCTTCGGGAGATAGTACAGAACAGAAGACTGGGAGTACCTTAACTCGTGGTTCATGAAGTCACGAAAAGTCGGAATCGACTAAACAACGAAAGTGAGGGAGAGGAGGACGGGGGGGGGGGGGGGGGAGAGACAGTACAAGTAGCGATTGGTGCTGCGGAATGAGTGCAGGGTGGCAATCCGAGGGCCGTGGGTCAAGTATGTGTGCGGAATTATTTTATTTTTTCAGTTTTTAAATACTTGCACTGTAAATAAACCAATATAATGCTTAATATGGTGTATTTCTTTATATTTTCACAAACGGCATGAAAAGGAAAGGTCAACGAAAATTAGGGATAACAAATAAATTTCCAGGATGGGACTGTAATGCATACACGAGAACTTCGTATATAAATTAGATAGTTTTATTATTTTGTAGTTGATGATTTGCACGTGGTGGGCCAACATCCATCATAAAAACAGTGGATGCTGTAAATTTCTTGGCATCATGCATAGGTTATAAACGCCGTATATTTACAGTTAACTGGTGGTTTTACAGTTGCTATAAAAAACTAAAATTGGTTAACACCCAGAAAAGACTCTTTCTCATCGCGCAGTGTGACAGCAAACCATGCGTAAAGCATCATTTCGCGAAATATTGTCAGTGGCATGTTTTTTGATGCTGTCTTTTCGGGTGCGGTTTCTTTTGCTCTCCCGGTGAGATACGGACAGTTTTGATGAAATTTTTTACCTGGCGATAAAAATAACCGCAGGGTTGCTTTAGTGAGTGCCTTTGAGGAAGGTGAGGTGAGGAGGTGGGGAGATTCGCTTTACTATTGCATGATGCCAATCTTTCATCTTGTAAAAACTTGTCGTGTAATTGTGGATTTGTTTGTCCTCCTAGAGCCAATTAAGAGAAGGAATTTGTTCTCCTACACGTAGGCTTCATCACAACAGTAAAAAATGCTTGTATAAGATTCTGGGAAGTTTCAGAAATTTTGATGAACTAATGACGACACTCCTGTATTTCGCCGCTAGCCTACTCATCCACCAAATTTTCCTTGTTTATTTCGGTTCATTTGCAGTGTAAGTAACGTAAAAATTGAAGCTGAAAAGATGTGCTTGACTAGGGACTCGAGCCGATGACTCTGAGAATACGGTTCTGTACTCTTTCTGCTGCGCCAACTACTGTCGCAACGCTAACAAAAACAAAAAATATTCAAATGGCTCTAAACACTACGGGACCTAACATCTGAGGTCACCAGTCCCCTAGACTTAGAACTACTTAAACCTAACTAACCTAAGGACAGCACACACATCCATGCCCGAGGCAGGATTCGAACCTGCGACCCTAGCGGTCGCGCGGTTCCAGGCTGTAGCGCCTAGAACCGTTCGGCCACCCCCGCCGGCTCTGAGGGCTCTAAGTCGAATCGCCGATGAGGAGTGATACAATCTGGACCAACAGTGCCTTGATGAACTTGTGGATAGTATGCCACGACGAATACAGGCATGCATCAGTGCAAGAGGACGTGCTGCTGGGTATTAGAGTTACAGATGTGTAGAGCAATCTGGACCACCGTCTGTGAAGGTCTCGCTGTATTGTGGGACAACACGCAATGTGTGGTTTACATGAGCAATAAAAAGTTCTAGGGGACTGATGACCTCAGAAGTTAAGTCCCATAGTGCTCAGAGCCTTTTGAACCGTTCTTGAGATCCCTCAGAGTTGTTGGTGGGTCACATCGTCCATAAACAGCCCTTTTCAATCCATCCCAGGCATGTTGGATAGGGTTCATGTCTGGAGAACATGCTGGCCACTCTTGTCGAACGATGTCGTTATCCTGTCATTCACAAGATGTGAACGATAGGGGCACAATTGTCGTCCTTGAAGACGAATGCCTTGCCAATATGCTGCCGATATGGTTGCACTATCGGTCGGAGGATGGCATTCACTTCTCGTACAGCCGATACGGCGCCTTCCATGACCACCGGCGGCGTACGTCGGCCCCACATAATGCCACCGCAAAATAGCAGGGAACCTCCACCTTGCTGCACTCGCTGGACAGTGTGTCTAAGGCGTTCAGCCTGACCGTGTTGCCTGCAAACACGTATCCGACGATTGTCTGGTTGGAGGCATACGCGACACTCACCGGTGAAGAGAACGTGATGCCAATCCTGAGCGGTCCATTCGGCATGGTCTTGGGCCCATCTGTACCGCACTGCATGGAGTCGTGGTTGCAATGATGGACCTCGCCATGTACGTCGGGAGTGAAGTTGCGCATCATGCAGCGTATTGCGCACAGTTTGAATCGTAACACGACGTCCTGTGGCTGCACGAGAAGCATTATTCAACATGGTGGCGTTGCTGTCAGCGTTCCTCCTAACCATAATCCGTAGGTAGCGGTCATCCTCTGCATTAGTAAGCCTTGGGCGGCCTGAGTGAGGCATGTCGTCGACAGTTCCCGTCGCTCTGTACCTCCTTCATGTCTTAACAACATCTCTTCGGTTCACTTCGAGACGCCTGGATAGTTCCCTTGTTGAGAGCCCTTCCTGGCACAAAGTAACAATGCCGACGCGATCGAACCGCGGTATTGACCGTCTAGACACGGTTGAACTACAGAAAACACGAGCCGTGTACCTCCTTCCTGGTGTATGACTGGAAGTGATCGACTGTGGGACACCCTCCGTCTAATAGGCGCTGCTCAAGCATGATTGTTTATATCTTTGGGCGGGTTTAGTGACATGTCTGAACAGTCAAAGGGACTGTGTCTGGGACACAATATCCACAGTCAACGCCTAGTTTCAGGAGTTCTGGGAACCAGGGTGATGCAAAACTTTTTTTGGTCTGTGTATATCTGAACAAGCTCCAAACTCTTGTCGCTGGACTTGGAGCCCACCTTATACCCCTCGTCCTCTCGACAATGTTTTGCTTTATTTTGTGGTTGTTAGACAGTCAGTTTTTGTTATAAGGGCTCCTGGTTATCCCACAAGTTTTATCCATATTGCACACCCTTCCGTCTACAGTAATTTTTTCTAAACCATTTACTTTGGCTCATTTCTCGCGAATATTTGAATTTTTTCATTAGTTGCTTCTGGTCTACACATATACTCCGCATGCCACTGAGTAGTGTAGGTGGAAGGTACACACTATCTATATTATAGAGTTTGTCTTATTCCATTCGAATATCGAGCAGGGGAAAAAAGGTCTGTATACCTCTGTACGCGCCGTAATCTCTCTCATCATTTTCTCAAGACCCCTGTGCGATACGTACAATGGCAGTAGTTTCATGGTCCCTCAATCTTCCTCGAATACACGTTCACTAAATTTACTCAACAGGATTTAGTAAGAACTACGTCATAAGCAGTATAGCTATAGCAACTTTGGGTCACTTTGAAACGTCCCCTTTGAACAATTATACATGACTGTGCTTAACCTGACACACAATATTTTGTTAGCGCAACGCAATCTGACTTTCAAAAATCTCTACAAAAGAATGGCCCTGACTAACATTAAACTATACCTTTCACAAATCACTTACCTCACAAAAATCTTCGCTGCTCAAGCTACTGCAATACAGCGAGCGCCACTACTGCCAGCTAAATAAAAGATTCAAACTATGGAAGGCACTAACTACTGATAGGGATAGTTAGCAAATGAAAGATATTAGTAGAGAACAAACAATGTATTTACCTTGATATCATCATGTATAAATATAGCAGTTCATGACAAATTACAAATCTCCGCCATCTCTCTCCCCACATCCACCACTGCTGGCGGCTCACCTCCAACTGCCCAACGCTACGCGCTGTTCACAGCCAGCTGCCGCTGCCCAACACTACAATGGCGAGTATTACAACAATGCAAAGCAGCCACAGACTGCACACAGCACAGCCAGTGATTTTCATACAGAGGTGGCGTTACCAATAAAAAAACCTAAACAGCCTACTTACATAGCCCCCATACTCCCCACAAAAAATTTTACAAATTGGGTTGGGCAGTGGGCAATACATATTTGTTAAAATTTTTCATAATCGTAATTACAATAACAAAGAAATCAAATGCACACACTTATTGATACAATGTTGGTCAAAAGCTAAAATTTTCTCACAGTCCATAAAGACAGTCCTGATCATTCATCACATTGCAGTGTTTTTCTCAAAGTCTGAGCAGTAAAAGAAAATGCACACGTGAGTAGTGGATTTCCATGCAGTCTTGAAGAAGTAGCGTTGTCCTTCCAACGGAAAGACAGTGCTGACTCTTGACATGCTGACAGGTAATGGGCCACAACACAGCAAACCCACAGCGGAGTCAGTCGAAGTTTTGAAGAGTATTGGTGGGTAGGTCATCACAGAGCAGACCCACTGTAGTCCTGGTAGAGATTGTGGTATTGGTGGGCCATCAGAGATGCAGACCCACTGTAGTCCTTGTAGAGATGGCCAGCAGCCATCTGTTGCGATTGTGCAGGTGCACATTCACCATCGAAGAGTCTTGCGGAGAATATAGCAAGTCCATAAACCATCACTTGTGCACTCACAAAGTTTTTGGAATTGTCCTTAGAACCAGCAATGCTGTTATCCAGTCCTTTACTGAATTAGTAACACACGTGCAAACACGAACAGTCCCAACTTCTCACATATTGTCCATATACTATGACCAACAGAAACGTGTGCAGTGAAATGTAACTAACAAGTTAATAATATCATGAACTGGTGACAATTACAAATTTATAACATAAGAATACAATAACAAAGGTACAAAATATATCATTAAAGAACATAACAATACAGAGAACATTTGTAGTACAAGCTTTACAAAAGAATCGAAATAACATATACGTCAGTGTTCCAGGAATTATGACATGAGTACATACATAAAAGATCAGAATAACTTTCGAAACACCAACTTCACACATGAACATTAAGACAGAACAGAATAAATAATGTATAAACATCTTTACAAAGAAAATAACATGGTATTTGAAAAATTCTACAACATAAATCTTATTAGCTAAACACATAAAGACAGGAAAAAGACAAATACACAAGGGTACATAAACATATAGCGGAATAATACAAAAGGAAAGGACAGGGTTTGTTGTACTGCAGTATTTTGCAAACAAAACTTTCTTTATTTCTCGGAGATCTCCCTTCATTCGTCATTATTCCCAAAAAGTCCTATCTATACCTGCTTTCTGTATTCTATTCATATTTCTTTCAAAATAAATATGGCTCATTGTACAATACTCATTTAGGCCCAAACCGTTTTCATGTAACTTTCAAAGCATTCTTCCCCTATTCTCCATAGTTCGTTTCTTATAGTCTACCCCCTCTTAAGCTAACTTAAATCTACTGAGCTCAGATATTAAACTAAGGGACGAGGCAATGCAGCAGCACATAAAACAATTAACACAAGCAGCAATGACAAAAAATACAGATTGGCAAAGCTAGCAGCAGCAATTGTAATAACTTATATCAAAACATGACATAGCTCAAGCAGAAAAAAATATTACACTAAAAATGGCCATGTCTAATACCTATGTCACATCTTAACACTAGAGTGATGCATCGCAATTTATTCTACAAAAGAAATTACCAAGTACTTGAAAAGAAAATTATGTGTTACTGTTACTAGTTCCTTCTTATTGTTCTTTCCTTTCCAAGTGCTCCTTTTTTAAAGAATGTGGATCATAAAATAATTTAATAGATCTGTTGACAGAAAGTGTTCACATTAGCAAATGCATTTCATTTTATAAAAGCAATGCTGCAACACAGCTGGAAAACAGGTATCAAATGAAATAAGCAATTATGTACAAAGCATAAAAATATCGTTCAATAGCTATGAGGCATTTCGTAAGTCAGTAGCTCTCAATTCTCGTAGAAAGACACTTGTCATTATCAGGTTTGCAGATGTAAGAATGTTTCCAAGTTATTATTAGCGTGTCGTATTTGCGATGTTTTCTACAAAGGAATGTCAGAAGCGAGATTAATGGCCTCTTTTTTTTTTTTTTCTCCACCTAATGGCTTTTTCTCCGGGCGGCTGGCCCAGCTGGGCGCCACAACGCATTACGTGCAGGTGGTCACTTAACTTTCGTACAGAAATATTTACGACAGCAGTTTCCGCTACAGTGACAGTCTCACATAGAAATATTTCACAGGTCAAGAATTAGCGTTGCAAATCTGTAGAAACAAAATGCTATTGATATAACAGTGTCCAAAAAATTTTCGTCTGCATTGTAATACATTCATGCATATACACACACATTTCATAACTCTTAAAGTACGATTCTTGGTTTCCAACAACCTTTTCATAAATCAGAGTCCCTAACCCCTACTCCTTATTCCTTACCTTATTACACATATACATATTCATATTCATCAACACGTCTTCAATATTTCATCATAATAGCTACATAGCATAATCAGATTCCTCATATAGCATCAGCTTATTTATCATAAACATACCTCAACAGCATAGTACACATCGTCGTCGTAATAATAACATCATAACACTTCAGTCAAATCTCAAAATCGTCGTAACTTCCTCCAATAATTTCAAAACGTAAAAAAAATTCTCTGCTCATTTCAATAGTGTCATCTACCTCAAATGTACTTTAAAATCATGCTCCCTTACCAAATATATCATTCAAAGCTCTCATAGTATCACAATGGTTCCGAAAAATGTGAGCATTTCTCAAAGTACAGACAAAATACAATTTCGTAAGTGTGAAGTTATCCAACTGTGTAATTACGTAAACATCTGTCACTGATGTAGTAAAAACGTTTGTCTGTCTCAGTTAAATGATCAGATAGCTGTGTAATTTGTGTGTTAGAGAAATATGGTACCGATGTGTAAAGTTGTATAAGCAAATACCATATTAGCCAGGGTTCCTTGTGCTTGCCAAACACATGGTACACAAAGTAAGCGTGTACCCCCCTGAGGATTAATGTAATTATACCCTCAGGTGCTACAGATTATTGCAATGGAATGAAATATATCACGGAAAACTTTCTTTGTAATTCAAAAATCTTGAAAAATAAATGGCTTAAGTACAAAATCTCTCAAATGCGTGTCCTGTAGCGCTAAGTGTGCGTCTTGCTGTAAGATAATTCTGTGGAAGTGTCGTACTTATCGTCCTCCGAAAGCTAAGTTCTGCAGAAGTCAATGTACTTACCCCATCAGAAACGAAAGTGAAATGCTTTGTGTATAGATATTGTAGTTATTATGCTTATTGTTGTGATGAAGAAAGTACTGTACTGTAATGTATTGTTGTGCTACGAAAAAGGCTGTCTCATTGTTGCTATACCACAAAAGTTACTACTAAAACATGTTTTTCTTCCTAGAAGAATTCAGAAAAACTGTGCAGATATAAAACAGATACACCGCAAAAGCAACATTGTAAATTGTCACTCATTAGCAGCGTCGTGATAAAACCGTGTAGTTGTCACATAAACTAACCACTGTGTCATCTGGTATCTCACAGAAAGTACTTTAAACCCAGAATGTATTTTCAAGTAAACCAAAATGTTGCATTAAAATCTCATTAGCAGTACCAGTATGTGTCCTAAGTATGTAAGCCTGATAGTCGTTACGTAATCGTGCAACTAACAAGCAAGAATGTACAAATACAACGCTGTGTAGTCTGTTCACTATAACAATGCATTCGTAATTTCTATTTAAATAAGTTCTCTTGGTTCTTGATTGGATATTTAACTTCAAACATTGTTGTATGTTAACAGATTCTAAGTCTGACAAAGCATATTAGTAATGTGAAGCGAAAAATTTTATGGCAAAGACTAAGTTAAAAAGCAGATTATCTTTCAATAAATGGTTTTACATGTGAAATGTGGTGTAAACCTTTACTCTTCCTAGTACGCAGAGTTTCAACTTCAAAGCAATTATCATATTGTATACGTCGGTAAGGAATGCTAAAATTTGCTCAAGGTTAGCGTCTATGTTATTTTTCCCTGAGCCAGCAGGCGCAGGTGGCTGCCTGCGGTGCGAGTCATTGCCTGTTTCTTTGTTGGCGCGCGTCGTTACTGGGATTAGGAGACCTAACTTCTACAAATTCACCTTGCCGAGAGGGCCCAGTCCTGTTTAAATCCCGCCAGTTCTGATGAAATTCAGGTCTGTCGTTGTGATTATATCGTCTGTCGTCGTGTCGGTAGCTCCTGTAGTTTCTTTCTTGTCGGTTAAGTGGTGGAGAATTTCTCCCTGAATTATCACTGCACGGTGGACCATTGCGTCTGAAGGTATTCTGTCTCCCGTGATAATAATAGTTCTGGTTGCCAAATTGTCTGTTTCTATGATTGTCTCTGTCATATTCATTACTATGGAAATGCGATCTTTGTCTGTAACTGTTATCCTGCCAGTGGTTGTCATACGGGTGGTGTCTGTTTTGGTCACGATTTGCGTTGTAAGAATAGACCAGTCGTGTCCGGTTATTGTTTCTTTCATCGCGGAATTGCGACTGATGTGATCTGTAATTGTTGTGCTCCTGCGTTCCGCGATTGTCAGTGTCACTTTCCAGTTCTTGTGACAGTCCCTGAAAAGCTTCAATGTCGTCTTTGCAACGTCCTGCTAAAATAATATGCCGTAAATGTTCAGGCAATTTGAGTAAGCAAATGCGGATGAGTTCTGAGGGGCTGTATGGGTTTGAAAGATATTGATTCTTATGCAACATGTCTTCAAAATATTTGACAAGACTGGAAAATTCAGATTGTTCAAAGTGTTTCATCATCATGATGCTATGTTTTACACGGTCTTGTGTAGCTTGAGACCAATATGCTGAGAGGAAGGCATGGTAAAACTCTCCTTCACTGTGGCAATCGTGAATTACCGATCGCATTCTTACAGCTGGTTCATTCTCTAAGTAGCCACACATAAATTCTAATCTGTGTTCCAACGACCAGTTGGGAGGAAAACAATGAGAGAATTGATGGAGCCATGCTTGTGGATGAATGTCGTTGCCAGAATTCTTAAATGTTTTGAATTTACGTGTAGTAATGAACAGCTTATAGTCAAAATCATCATGTCGGCGAGTCGCAAATCGGTCATTGTTAGGTCGTGTCGGCCGTTCCATCTCAAAATTCGGTGCACATTGCCAATTTCTTTCATAACTTCCGAAATGCCCTGTGTTATTATTTTGCGGCTTTTCCGTATTTCTAAGTCCCTCTTCCCGTGTTGGAGCGCGAGTGTCCTCTGAAATACGTAATTCTTGTATTACCTGTGTCAGCTGATCTTGTACTTCCCGGATTTCTCTTTGGTGTTGCGTATTAATTTGATTCTGATTTTGTTTGAATTTCCTAATTTGTTCATACTCTTCTGTGTCAGTGAAGGCTACAGATGTTGTGTCATTCAGATCATCATCTACCTTTGTAGATAAGTTAGTGAACTGATCTGAAAGTTCGGCTACTTTATCCGATAGTGTACTTATTTCCTCAGTGTGTTTTTCTGAACCAAGTTTCAGAGTATCTACTGTGTCCTTTAAGTTTTCCTGAGTTTTTGCAAGTTGCGTAACCGAATCGGTAGATGCAACTGAGTCAAATTTAGCTTGCAAGGTCTCATGATTTTCATGAACAATAGTTTGCAGTTCTTTTATGGCTGCTTCGTGATTCCGTAATGCATTTTCATGCCGCGAAAAAATAGGTTGAAAATGCTCACAAATTTGAGTTTTTACGTCATTACAGACTTTTTGACATTTCGATTCAATGTTATGTAACTCAGTAGTTAAATCTTCACGTGTTTTTTCAAGAGTTTGTTCCAATGAGTCTAACTTTTTAAGATTTTGTTCCACTGTGTCTAACTTTAGAAGATTTTGTCCCATTTGTTTCTGATTTTGTTCAAGTGTTGTGTCTAACTTTTGTAGCTTTTGTCCCATTTGTTGCATTAACTGTAATAACAATGCACTGGTGTCTGAAACATGTTCCTCAGTGCTTTTCGGCAGTGAATTTGCACCGGCAACATTCACATTTTGACAAGCGGAAAATGTGTCTTGACTCATTTGAGAAAACGGTGAGGACGCAAAACCTGAATCTACAGTATTTGCAAAATTGTGTCCTGTCATTTCGGATTCCTGAGGCGAGCTGTCGCCGACCGATCGATCGATAATGCTTCCCTCTTCACTAATTGTTTCACTGTCCGTGCCATTGTTTGCCGCCCGCTCCATTTCCCTATGCACGATTACCAAATTACTACTTTGAACATCAGTTAATTCATTACTCGGTGGCGCTAACACACTGCTTTCATTTTCACTGTCATTTCTCAGTTTACTTTGGAGCCTAGTATTACGTTTTTCACACGCCATTATTGTCACAGTATTTCACACGACAACACAGAAAAACACAATTTGAAGATCAAAAATAAGAGAACACATTAACATAGCACTGAAAATAATATCTAGTTAATTGCAAGCGCAGCTGCGAAATACTTGGTGCAAATCTACATGCATGCCACAACTGTTTTACTATACAACAATGAAAGACTGCAACTACAAAGGAAATTCTCTCTATAATTACGCGTTAGCAATAAACAAAATCTACACTAATTACACAAACTACAAGAAAAATCAGAAGATTCCAGTGAGGTATCCTCGGCTAAGGGTCGACATATGTAACGTCCCCTTTGAACAATTATACATGACTGTGCTTAACCTGACACACAATATTTTGTTAGCGCAACGCAATCTGACTTTCAAAAATCTCTACAAAAGAATGGCCCTGACTAACATTAAACTATACCTTTCACAAATCACTTACCTCACAAAAATCTTCGCTGCTCAAGCTACTGCAATACAGCGAGCGCCACTACTGCCAGCTAAATAAAAGATTCAAACTATGGAAGGCACTAACTACTGATAGGGATAGTTAGCAAATGAAAGATATTAGTAGAGAACAAACAATGTATTTACCTTGATATCATCATGTATAAATATAGCAGTTCATGACAAATTACAAATCTCCGCCATCTCTCTCCCCACATCCACCACTGCTGGCGGCTCACCTCCAACTGCCCAACGCTACGCGCTGTTCACAGCCAGCTGCCGCTGCCCAACACTACAATGGCGAGTATTACAACAATGCAAAGCAGCCACAGACTGCACACAGCACAGCCAGTGATTTTCATACAGAGGTGGCGTTACCAATAAAAAAACCTAAACAGCCTACTTACAACTTACTACGGTGCAAACATCACCAAGTGGGACCCTCAAGCTACGCCCCTTGTAACCAGAGACATCCCATTATCTTCACATCACGGTGCAAACATCACCAAGTGGGACCCTCAAGCTACGCCCCTTGTAACCAGACACATCCCATTATCTTCACATCACTCACAGTCCGAGAAACCACATTTCATTTCTTGGAACAGTGGTACCATAGAAACGAAACATCCAGTCACGTCCCAGTACATTTTCGAAACAGTTAATCACAATGTAGTCTAAGAGCCACCATCTTGACTATGATAAAGAACACAAACATTCGGAATGTTGCGTGACATTCTAAAGTATTTATCAAACAATTATGTAAAAGGATCTTCTCTATCTCCTCCGTCAACTCGATCTGGTACGGATCCCACACCGATGAGCAATACTCAAATATAGGTCGAACGAGTGTTTTGTAAGCCACCTCCTTTGTTGATGGACTACATTTTCTAAGGACTCTCCCAATGAATCTCAACCTGGTACCCGCCTTATCAACAATTAATTCTATATGATCATTCCACTTCAAATCGTTCCGCACGCATATTCCCAGATATTTTACAGAAGTAACTGCTACCAGTGTTTGTTCCGCTTTCATATAATCATACAATAAAGGATCCTTCTTTCTATGTGTTCGCAATACATTACGTTTGTCTATGTTAAGGGTCAGTTGCCACTCCCTGCACCAAGTGCCTATCCGCTGCAGATCTTCCTGCATTTCGCTACAATTTTCTAATGCTGCAACTTCTCTGTATACTACAGCATCATCCGCGAAAAGCCGCATGGAACTTCCGACACTATCTACTAGGTCATTACCGAGCGAGGTGGCGCAGTGGTTAGCACACTGGACTCGCATTCGGGAGGACGACGGTTCAATCCCGTCGCCGGCCATCCTGATTTAGGTTTTCCGTGATTTCCCTAAATCGCTTCAGGCAAATGCCGGGATGGTTCCTTTGAAAGGGCACGGCCGATTTCCTTCCCCATCCTTCCCTTACCCGAGCTTGCGCTCCGTCTCTAATGACCTCGTTGTCGACGGGGCGTTCAACACTAATCTCCCCCTCCTCCTCTCTCATTAACAAAATCTGAGATATAACCCTCTGAAAAAGTATCTCCTCGATAGGTATTCGACCTACTAGGTCATTTATATATATTGTGAAAAGCAATCCATTGATAACAACATGCTGTGTTCTGTTTGCTAAAAACTCTTCAACCCAGCCACACAGCTGGTCTGATATTCCGTACGCTTTTACTTTGTTTATCAGGCGACAGTGCGTAACGAACGCCTTCCCGAAGTCAAGGAAAATAGCATCTACCTGGGAGCCTGTATCTAATATTTTCTGGGTCTCATGAACAAATAAAGCGAGTTGGGTCTCACACGATCGCTGTTTCCGGAATCCATGTTGATTCCTGCAGAGTAGATTCTGGGTTTCTAAAAACGACATGATACTCGAACAAAAAACATGTTCTAAAATTCTACAACAGATTGACGTCAGAGATATAGGTCTATAGTTTTGCGCATCTGCTCGACGACCCTTCTTGAAGACTGGGACTACCTGTGCTGTTTTCCAATCATTTGGAACCTTCCGTTCCTCTAGAGACTTGCGGTACACGGCTGTTAGAAGGGGGGCAAGTTCTTTCGCGTACTCTGTGTAGAATCGAATTGGTATCCCGTCAGGTCCAGTGGACTTACCTCTGTTGAGTGATTCCAGTTGCTTTTCTATTCCTTGGACACTTATTTCGATGTTAGCCATTTTCTCGTTTGTGCGAGGATTTAGAAAAGGAACTGCAGTGCGGTCTTCCTCTGTGAAACAGCTTTGGAAAAAGGTGTTTAGTATTTCAGCTTTACGCGTGTCATCCTCTGTTTCAATGCCATCATCATCCCGGAGGGTGTGGATATGCAGTTTCGAGCCACTAACTGATTTAACGTAAGACAAGAACTTCCTAGGATTTTCTGTCAAGTCGGTACATAGAATTTTACTTTCGAATTCACTGAACGCTTCACGCATAGCCCTCCTTACGCTAACTTTGAGATAGTTTAGCTTCTGTTTGTCTGAGAGGTTTTGGCTGCGTTTAAACTTGGAGTGAAGCTCTCTTTGCTTTCGCAGTAGTTTCCTAACTTTGTTGTTGTACCACGGTGGGATTTTTCCTTCCCTCACAGTTTTACTCGGCACATACCTGTCTAAAACGCATTTTACGATTACCTTGAACTTTTTCCATAAACACTCAACATTGTCAATGTCGGGACAGAAATTTTCGTTTTGATCTGTTAGGTAGTCTGAAATCTGCCTTCTGTTACTCTTACTAAACAGATAAACCTTCCTCCCTTTTTTTATATTCGTATTAACTTCCATATTCAGGGATGCTGCAACGGCCTTATGATCACTGATTCCCTGCTCTGCACTTACAGAGTCGAAAAGTTCGGGTCTGTTTGTTATCAGTATGTCCAAGATGTTATCTCCACGAGTCGGTTCTCTGTTTAATTGCTCGAGGTAATTTTCGGATAGTGCACTCAGTATAATGTCACTCGATGCTCTGTCCCTACCACCCGTCCTAAACATCTGAGTGTCCAGTCTAAATGCTGAGAAAATTTATGTGAAATGTATTCCAAATTTTCTCTCAGTTGTTCTGCCACTAATGCTGCTAAGTCGGGAGGTCGGTAAAAGGAGTCAATTATTAACCTAGCTCGGTTGTTGAGGGTAACCTCCACCCATAATAATTCACAGGAACTATCCACTTCTACTTCACTACAGGATAAACTACTACTAACAGCGACAAACACGCCACCACCCGTTACATGCAATCTATCCTTTCTAAACACCGTCTGTGCCTTTGTAAAAATTTCGGCAGAATTTATCTCTGACTTCAGCCAGCTTTCTGTACCTATAACGATTTCAGCTTCGGTGCTTTCTATCAGCGCTTGAAGTTCCGGTACTCTGCAGCTTCCACAGTTTACAATTACAATACCGATTGCTGCTTGGTCCCCGCATGTCCTGACTTTGCCCCGCACCCTTTGAGGCTGTTGCCCTTTCAGTACTTGCCCGAGGCCATCTAACCTAAAAAACCGCCCAGTCCACGCCATACAACCCCTGCTACCAGTGTAGCCGCTTGCTGCGTGTAGTGGACTCCTGACCTATCCAGCGGAACCCGAAACCCCACCGCCCTATGGCGCAAGTCGAGGAATCTGCAGCCCACACGGTAGCAGAACCGTCTCAGCCTCTGATTCAGACCCTCCACTCGGCTCTGTACCAAAGGTCCGCAATCAGTCCTGTCGACGATGCTGCAGATGGTGAGCTGTGCTTTCATCCCGCTAGCGAGACTGGCAGTCTTCACCAAATCAGATAGCCGCCGGAAGCCAGAGAGGATTTCCTCCGATCCATAGCGACACACATCATTGGTGCCGACATGAGCGACCACCTGCAGATGGGTGCACCCTGTACCCTTCATGGCATCCGGAAGGACCCTTTCCACATCTGGAATGACTCCCCCCGGTATGCACACAGAGTGCACTTTGGTTTTCTTCCCCTCTCTTGCTGCCATATCCCTAAGGTGCCCCATTACGCGCCTGACGTTGGAGCTCCCAACTGCCAGTAAGCCCACCCTCTGCGACCGGCCAGATCTTGCAGACTGAGGGGCAACCTCTGGACCAGGACAAGCTGCCATGTCCGGCCGAAGATCAGTATCAGCCGGAGACAGAGCGTGAATCCGGTGCATCAGACAAACTGGAGAGGCCTTCCGTTCAGCCATCCGGAATGTCTTTCGCCCCCTACCACACCTCGAGATGACCTCCCACTCTACCACAGGTGAGGGATCAGCCTCAATGTGGGCAGTATCCCGGGCAGCCACAGTCTTAGTTCGATCGGGGGATGCGTGGGACGAGCGACCCGTCCCCGACAAACCCCCATCCGGACCCCCACAGTGATGCCCATTGGCAACAGCCTCAAGCTTGTAACCTCCCCCTCACTTATCGACCTTAATGACAGTGAAAAACTAAACCGCATGTACCTAATGGAAATTTGGGAAAATCAATCGTCACTGAAGTTAATCTGTCGGTAAAGAGGGAGGAAAGGGTTACATCTAAATGAAAGGAAAAATGCAAAAGAAACTGGTGGAAATTCATTTTGAAAAGGGGTAAAGTTAATAAAGAAAGTAAATGTGCGGCCGTTACGCTAACAATTAACTAGCGGTAATTAGATATTTGAGATTTGGGGGAAATTACGGTCGCCAGTCCTATGGACAATTACTATAGTGACTGAAAAAGAAAGGTTATTAGACATATAATTAGCACTAGAAGCGTGGCAACTGAAGGTTGACACGTGTAATGTGAAAACTGAAAGTTTGTCAGAAGTAATAAATTTCGCTACACTCTGACTTAATTTAGCAAAAGAATTAATAACACCGGAAAATTGAAAGTTAATTTAGTGACTGAAATTAATAGTGAGCTTTCTTTCTGAAGCACATCGATATTCAGTAAAATACGGTTAGCCTTGGGCTACCTCAACAATCATTTCAAAAGCTACTTGAATCTACGCAATTTAGAAATAAGAGATTTAACTATGAACATGAATTAAATGATTCTGAACAATTAACAATAGTAACATTTAGTACGTACCAAGCTGAGCTGCAGTCACAGATAAACTAAAAGATGCTAACAAAACTCGCACTCTGAATTTGTGCTTGGGTAATCTAAATATTGTAGCCAGCTATGAATACTTTAACTGAACTTTGAAATTAAAGCAGTGAAATGGAATGATATTACTTTAATGCTGGCGTCTGAATTTCAACGACACTCGGGTTCATTTCGGAAAAGGAAGGGACCCTGCTTGGTAATGCAATTGGGACAATGAGCAACAAAGGTTCATGCTACATTGCTGTAATTTAGTGAGAAAAATTGAACAGTTTGAAAAGCTGAGGTCTGCCATACAGTTCTAAAACTTTACGTGCTTCCAGTCTTCCTTGTTGGTTGGTTGAAGGTTTGCAGTCGTCGGTCGAGCAGGTGACGACAGTCACTCATTGTCGGCCGTCGCTGTTGCAGAAGCTGGATGTTGGCGCGCCCTCTTCTCGACACGGTCACCAGGCGAAACGGGCTCTTGATGTGCGCCAGCTAATGCTTCCCGTCCGCGACACCGTGTCAGAAACTATCATAGCAATTCGAGCGCAATTACGTGCTGCCAAATCCCGAAAGCGCGGCAACTCGCGGGAGCGTCACACAACACACCTGCTCCACTGCACTACTCCAGCCAGACTCCGCTCTGCACGCGCTCCACGCGGCGGAGTTCACACTACCAAAGATCCTAAACACTTTGGTTCTCCACACGACCTATCGATGTATTCGTTCGCTAGTATAGTTTTCCCTAGGCAAGACCCAGCGTAAAAATACATATAGTATCTACAAAACAAACCAATTATACATCGACATAAATGCATGTATATACAAATAGTAAAACAATTACAATATACAAAGACACAGAAACGTCATATCTTCAGGTAACAAAATAAGGAAAAAAATTTATAGTACAATAGACGGAAATAGGAGGTTATGCATTTCCGGCTTTACACGTGCCCCACATTGTCTGAGGATGTTCGTGTAACCTAAACAGACTCAGAAAATGTCCCCAAAAGAAAAAAAAAAAAACAACGGAAATGCATATGCTCAAAACATCAAGAAATTTAAGCATTAGGCTGATCAACCATAAACCAATTTTTAGACCATAATAATTGAGTGGAGACACTCCTATTCTTATTCCACTTTGTCATCTTAAACAAAAGAAAACAGGGTGACAACATATTAAAATTCATAGAAAACATAGAAAATGGTTTAGCTATTCTAAAATCATCAAAATTCCTAACAATATCAAGAAATGGAATTCTATTTACAAAATTAATCAGAGTACATGGTCATAAAAACAGGTATACCAAAATACGCAAATTAATAATTAATTACATAGAATACACATTTTATATAAACTTTTCATAATTAATATTCTCGTCATGAGAGTCCACTTAACGCTAAACAAGAAAATAATATACAGCAGTTCGACAAAAACATAAATATTGACAGCAGAATTCTTTCACATCAGCTGTCCGGGAAGAAAAACAACTCCGCCTTCCGTACTCGCAAGTACAAAGAACGCCGAGAGCGGCACAAGAGGCGACAGCGGCTCCGCCTCGCCAGTACTGTTGCGCCCTCCTGTGCGGCGCGCTTGATCTCACTCGCCTGTGTAACGGCATTTCCAGAACGTCCGTTTCACTGATTTGTTTCGGAAAAACTCCCGAGTAATCTCAAGGAGTCCATTAATATTATCACAGTTGATAACTCGACACTGTCCATCATCACACGCATGTACCAGCCTGAAACTTACAACAGCGTCTAAGTACATCGGCAATGACTAGTAAATCACATGTTTATGAAATCTTACAGATAGTTACAAATTCATATTTACATTCCTTAATCTACTGTGACTCAGCTGAAAACTTAAACTAGCAGCTTGGATTTTTCAATTGATTAAGAATCAGTTACTCTTAAATCATGTAATCAAAATTAATTACATATTAATTACAACTTCTTTAATGTCCTCTTGGTCAGGCAAAAGCATGGCAATCTAGCAAATCGTTAAATATTACACTCTATACTTACATACTGTACAAATTACCCATTCTGTGGTATTAATCAATCCTTGGTTGGTACAATTTCAAGTCTACAATGTTCCGTATACCTAATAGTTTTATTTGTGTGAGGTATACCAATGACTTTATATGGTCCATTATAGACAAACTTAAATTTAGAGATTTCATTGTCTATCTCGCTCGATTTCTCATGAGCCTTTACAAGTACTAAGTCTCCGATTGCAAAGTTAGCAAAACGCGCTTTAGCGTCATGACGACGTATGCGAGCATCGGCTTTTAGCTACATTACTTCTCGCAAACGATCTTTTTTCACACCAATACTAATGTCAATCCGTGGAGGGAATTTGATTATCTCTTCCACTAAACTTTTACTTCTGTCATCCAACAGGATTTCCTCTGGAAAAAACCCCGTAGATTCATGTCTCAAGGTGTTCATAATTCTCTCAAATTCTGCAACGTATTTGCCCCATGCCCTATGCTTGTGGTGGCAATAGGTACGGAAAAGTCGGCCTAGCTCGCACATATACCTTTCAGCGGGATTTCCAGCCGGACAGTAAGCTGAAATCAGCTCGACCCCATTACTTTCCATGCCTTCATTCCACAACTTAGAAGTAAATTGTGCGCCATTGTCTGATAGAATCGCCTTGAGCTTACCAATGTGAACAAAATAATCGTTCACAAGCTTGCTATAGACCGCTTTGGCTATAGCTTTCCTAATCGGGTATAGTTTGATGAACTTGGAAAAACCTTCTAGCACTACTAAAATGTAGGCAAAGTTTCCTGACGACTTGGGCAAAGGTCCGTACAAGTCCACGCACAGTAATTCAAAGGTGTCGTTAGGCCTTATACTTTGCGTAGGACCACGACTCGTACAGTTGGTAACCTTCACCTTCTGACATAAATCGCAAGTTCTCACTCTGTCAGTAACGCGTTTTAACATGTTGTTAAAATGCACTACTTCACACAGCTTTCCCGTACATTTCTTTGGTCCACAGTTACCATACGCCAAATGGTAGTAGTCTATTATTTCCGTGACGTATTTGGTGGGCCAGCATGCCCGCCAAATATTACTATCTTCACCCTTACGTATGTACAAGACATGATCGTATATCTTGTAATACTTCCTTAATATCTCTCCTTCTGGACTCCTTTCGTCGTATCGGGTTTTCACCATATTTAAACAACCATCCTCGTTCTGATGACGTAGATTCTTACAGATGTTCACTATTAATTTACGTCCCTCAACTTCTTTAAAATAGTATAATTTGACCACTCCATCTGACTCATCTTTCAATACATCTTGATTAGACTCGGGCAACCGCGACAACGCATCCGCTACGGAATTGTCGGTCCCTTTTACGTAACAGATGTCGTAGTTAAATTGCTGTAAATACAGCGACCACCTCGTCAGTCTTTCGTGAAGTAGTTTACAATCCTTCAGATACGTGAGCGCCTTATGGTCCGAATGAATAATCACCTTACGGTCCCATAGGTAACCCTTGAACTTCTTGAATCCCCACACGATAGCGAGACACTCTTTCTCAGAAATCGTGTAGTTTCGCTCACTTTTTGATAAAGTTCGACTCGCGAACGCTATCTTCCGGTGTTCCTTATCCTCTCCTTTACCAACTTCTTGGAACAGTTCTACCCCCACCCCATAATTCGACGAATCCGTTCCCAGATGGAAGGGTAGCGATAAATCAGGATGAAATAGTATGTTAGATCTTAACAACTCGTCTTTTAATCTCTCGAAAGCGGCCTGACACCCGACAGTCCACACAAACGGAACATTTTTGCGTAAGAGGTTATTCAAATTTTCATCATTAAACACTTGTTCTTTTACAAATTTACGGTAAAATCCTGTGAGCCCTAGAAAACTTTTTAACTGTTTCCTAGACTTGGGTGGAGGACAGTTCCTTATTGCCTCTAGTTTCTCTGGGTCCTTCGTAATACCAGCAGTGGTAATTACATGCCCTAAAAATTTCAGTTCCTGCTTCACAAATTCGCATTTCTTTAGGTTTAGAGTCATTCCGCCTTGGCGCAATGCTCTAAAAACTTCATCTAACAGGTCACAATGGTCATGCCAAGTGGCATTGGCCAACAATAGGTCGTCAACATATACAGTTAATCTTGAACTCAAAGCCGGTCCTAGCACTTTATCCAGGGCCCTGATGAATACGGACACAGATATATTAAGTCCAAACGACAGTACTCTATACTGATAACACCTGCCCGCAAACAAGAAGGCGGTGTATGGCCTAGATTCTTTTTCGAGTTCTATTTGCCAGTAACTAGCCGTCAGATCGAGGCTAGTCATGAACTTAACATCATGAAAACGTTGCAAAATCTCCTCCATACTCTCTGGTCTGTCTGTTTCGCGTTGAACGACCCTATTCAACGTGCGTGCGTCAATCACAATACGCACACTACCATCCCGTTTTGTTACAATGACCAAACCGTTATTGTATGGACTTGTACTTCTTTCAATCACTCCCCATTCGATCATCTTATCTATCTCCCGTTGCACTGCTTCCTTTTTGGACAACGGTATAGCATACGGTCTCACGAAGAATGGTTGGTGCGGAATTCCATGCAACTTGCATTTATATCCTCTCACAAGTCCCGGTTTGTCTGAAAACACACTCTTATTCCTCATTATTACTTCATACAGGCCTCGTCTTTGTTCTTGTGTTACGTTTGACACACCGTCTTCAATAGTTTCCAATTCACTTTCTACACTATTGTCAACGCCGAGATTCCTCACGTTACAGTATTTCAAATTCATACCTACGTCAATACCATCCGGCCAGTTAACAATGTGTTTAGGCTGGTATTTCCTATGCACACCGTCTCCTGCCTCGTCAAAACTAACTACTATTGTTTTATCTTGTGACGTACATGTCAAAGTTTTGCTTTCGCAATTAATTACTGCACGGTACTTTAATAGCCAATCCAACCCGATAATTACTTCCGTAGTTAAGTCTGGCACGACGACAAACTCTTGTTCAAATCGTGCCTCACATATCTCGGAGTTGACAAAAATCTGTTTTGTGACCGGTTTACTGGCCTTCCCAGTAGCACCGATAATTTTCACTCCTGTTACTGGCATAACTACGATGCCAGGTCTGTCTTTCAGTAACTCAAATATTTTCCCAGACACAGCACTCAATTCTGCACCGGTGTCAATCAACACGTTTAGTTGTAGGCCGTGCATATTAACAGACACTACTATCTGTCTACACTTGTTCTCGACTGTTTCTTTATTTTCCCACAGTAAATCCTCGTCTATATCCAGGTCATTCCAGAAAAAACCATCCGGCTTTGATCCTAAATCCGGCTTATCTGGCGGCTTTTTCAGCCTCTGTTCACATACGGTGTTAATTTCAACACGTTTGTCCTGAGGCTTAGTCTGTAGCTTCGCCTCCAATACCGAAACCTTTTCCTGTAACTCGCCAACTAGTGAGTGTTGCTTTGCTATCAATTCACTAATTGCCAACTTCGTTGATTCCTCTTTGGCCAGATTGATCTCATCTGCCAATCTACCTGGAGGAATGTGCCCAGTAGTATCCGCAATTACTTCCTCTGGACCTGCGCAACCCACACTGCTACCGTCTGACCGTATAACGTCAGCTCTAACCTCATACACGCTGTAATCTACGTGCTTTTCTACCAATCGTGTCCGGCAATCACTAAAATTTTCGTAATCTTTCTCCTTAATACTCTCGCAATGTTTAAACTGGAGGTTTGCGTCGGATGGGTCGGCTACTTCTACCACTACAACTTTCCGTGAGGTCTGCCGGTTAGCGCCAGAACTTTCCGTTACTACTTCAACATCCAACTATAGCGGGACGAAACACGACGAATCTTGCTCGTGCTCCACATTAACATCAACTATTTCGGGTAAAGTCTGCCGGTTAGGGCCAGAACTTTCTATCACTTCACAAACATTATCTTCCTGCGGGACGAGACGCGGCAAATCCTGCTCGTGCCCCCCATAAACACTTCTCCCGTACAGGCCCCTATAATCTCTTAGTTCGTCGTATAAGCGACCAAACTGCCTTAACCAGACCTCATCCCTCTCTGCATCCCCTCGCTCGATGACGGACGTGTTATCCGACATCTGATCTTCTCTCAACACTTGCGAATAATTCTTAAACTCAATCTCCAGTTCCGCTGTGGGTGTTACAGCTGCCACTTTATAATTGATTTCCGGAACACTGCTTAAATTGTTCTCACTGACAGTGAATGTATTTTCTGCTGCCGTGTCTACAGCTGATCTACTACTTGTGGGCGCACTCCTTTCTCCTAACACTGGCACACTCTCCCGCCCTTGATTATTCCATACGGAATTTTCATAACGACGACACCTCGGTTTTCTACTGTTATTGGGCCGCCAAAATTTCTCCACGCCCGGTTGGCCTCTCACCGGCGCGACTAATGGTTTCCTTGTCTCGTCCCAGCAGATACGCTCCCCGGATACTGCTGAGGCGGCTGGTCACACCCTCTGGCATTATTACTATTCTGCGAAGCCCATATCACGCTAGTATGATACTGGTTTCCGTCATTCCTGTTATTATTTGCATTGTACCGATTGTCATTACGGCCCGAACCACTATTGTTATTGCTGCCATGGTTGCGGTATGCATTATTCCCATAGTTATCATTGTTGTGGTTGCTGTGGTAACCGTTGTTGTTACCACGGCCTCTACCACTGTCGCGATTATTGCGCTAATTGTCCTCGTCCTCAACTCTTTCCAGGAAATCATTGATTGTCTTGTAATTGCTTCCTACGTATCGTTTTGTATCATCTGGAAGCATCTTGTACAGTTCCCAGACTATTTCGGATTCCGTGCGGCGATCACGCAAATATTCCAACTTGCGGATCCAGCCCTCACAAAACTCCTTCATCGAGCCGCACGAATTCGCATCGAAAGGCCTCGATACGACAAATTCGCGCCAGACACTTTGTTGTTTTTTCTCTGACCAGTATTCAGCCAGAAACAAATTTTTAAACTCGTCAAAAGTCAGGTTCGTAATGTTGAGGTTTAAGCCCCAACGATTGGCATCACCAGCCAACACGTCAATAACCGCATTAATTTTTCTCTCATTAGTCCATGATCTGGGTAAAATCCTTTCACAATTTTTAATGAAATCCGTCGCGTGTATACCGCCTTTTTTCAAGGGGTCGAACCGCTCCTCTTTCGTCAACAATTCCGAACTGTGTGCACAGATTGGCACATAGCTCTGTTTTTCGTCAAGTTTCTTTTCTAATTCCGAAACTCTCGTACTTACTTGGCAAGTGGTTGTCGCAAGCGTTTCTACTTCCCTCTTTTTCTCTTCGCAGGTATTAGCCTGCTTCCTCACTTTGGTATCTACTTCGGATACTAAAGCCTTTAAAGTTTCCACCTTCTTTTGATCCTCTTTTTTCACTAATTGAATTTGTTCCGTCACCTTATTCTCGATGATCGGAGCAACTGCTTCTCCTACACTTTTCTCGATTCTGCTAATTTCGGAATAAAAACGAGTATTTATGCTCGCAATTTCCTGTTTAAGATTACCGATTTCGGTATTAATCACAACAATATCTTCTTTGATTTTATCAACTTTTGTGTTAACAACTCCAACATTGCTGTTAACAGCATTAATAGCTTTGTGCTGATTGTCTAGTTTCCGCCCATTTTTTTCAGAATGAGCTTTTTGCTTGACAGACTGAGCTTCTTGCTTGGCAGACTGAGCTTCTTGCTTAGCAGGCTGAGCTTTAATTTCTGCCGATTGACTCTTGATTTCGCTAATCAAAACATTCAATAAATCAGTTAAATTCCCGGAAACTACCGGTTTTACTTCCGTAGCGGCTTCCTCTTTAATTGTCCCCCCGTATTCGTCATCAAGGGGTTCAGATTTGATTTTCACTTCCGATTCCGAAACATTTTCTAAAGTTTGGAATTCCAATTCTGCTCTTTGTTGCGTTTCACCGGTCGCGTCTTTCATGCTAGCCACCTGCCCCTGAACAATGGGTACCGTGGTGCGCGTTTCCCACTGTTCGACCGATTGTTCCGTATCCAAGTCTACCAAATTTTGGTAATTGTTGCCTTCACTCATTTTAATAATTTTCAATATAAATGACAAATCTCAAATCTAATTAGGATTCCTCCCACTACTTAATCTCGCTGACGTAACGACCTGTTCGTAACCAATACTTTCTTACGAGATTTGCACCATACAAAATTCGTGTCCAGAACAACCTCAAATCTGAAGATTGTCCTGTCACCAGGTCGCCACGTGTAACCTCCCCCTCACTTAACGACCTTAATGACAGTGAAAACTTAAAACTCGTGTACCTAATGGTACACGTGTAGTGTGAAAACTGAAAGTTCGTCAGAAGTAATAAATTTCGCTACACTCTGACTTAATTTAGCAAAAGAATTAATAACACCGGAAAATTGAAAGTTAATTTAGTGACTGAAATTAATAGTGAGCTTTCTTTCTGAAGCACATCGAAATTCAGTAAAATACGGTTAGTCTTGGGCTACCTCAACAATCATTTCAAAAGCTACTTGAATCTACGCAATTTAGAAATAAGAGATTTAACTATGAACTTGAATTAAATGAGTCTGAACAATTAACAATAGTAACATTTAGTACGTACCAAGCTGAGCTGCAGTCACAGATAAGCTAAAAGATGCTAACAAAACTCGCACTCTGAATTTGTGCTTGGGTAATCTAAATATTTTATACTATATACTTTAACTGAACTTTGAAACTAAAGCAGTGAAATGGAATGATATTACTTTAATGCTGGCGTCTGAATTTCAGACACCTGGGTTCATTTCGGAAAAGGAAGGGACCCTGCTTGGTAATGCAATTGGGACAATGAGCAACAAAGGTTCATGCTACGTTGCTGTAATTTAGTGAGAAAAATTTAACAGTTTGAAAAGCTGAGGTCTGCCATACAGTTCTTAAACTTTACGTGCTTCCAGTCTTCCTTGTTGGTTGATTGAAGGTTTGCAGTCGTCGGTCGAGCAGGTGGCTACAGTCACTCATTGTCGGCCGTCGCTGTTGCAGAAGCTGGATGTTGGCGCGCCTTCTTCTCGACACGGTCACCAGGCGAAACGGGCTCTTGATGTGCGCAGCTAATGCTTCCCGTCCGCGACACCGTGTCAGAAACTATCATAGCAATTCGAGCGCAATTACATGCTGCCAAACCCCGAAAGCGCGGCAACTCGCGGGAGCGTCACACAACACACGTGCTCCACTGCACTACTCCAGCCAGACTCCGCTCTGCCCGCGCTCCACGCGGCGGAGTTCACACTACCAAAGATCCTAAACACTTTGATTCTCCACACGACCTATCGATGTATTCGTGCGATTGCATAGTTTTCCCTAGGCAAGACCCAGCGTAAAAATACATATAGTATTTACAAAACAAGCCAATTATACATCGACATAAATGCATGTATATACAAATAGTAAAACAATTATAATACACAAAGACACAGAAACGTCATATCTTCAGGTACAAAATAAGGAAAAAAATTTATTGTACAATAGATGGAAATAGGAGGATATGCATTTCCGGCTTGCACGTGCCCCACATTGTCTGAGGATGTTCGTGTAACCTAAACAGACTCAGAAAATGTCCCCAAAAGAAAAAAAAACAGCGGAAATTCATATGCTCAAAACATCAAGAAATTTAAGCATTAGGCTGATTAACCATAAACCAATTTTTAGACCATAATAATTGAGTGGAGACACTCCTAATCTTATTCCACTCTGTCATCTTACACAAAAGAAAACAGGTTTACAACGTATTAAAATTCATAGAAAACATAAAAAATGGTTTAGCTATTCTAAAATCATCAAAATTCCTAACAGTATCAAGAAATGGAATTCTATTTACAAAATTAACCAGAGTTCAGGGTCATAAAAAACAGGTATACCAAAATACGCAAATTAATAATTAATTACATGGAATACACATTTTATATAACCTTTTCATAATTAATATTCTCGTCATGAGAGTCCACTTAACGCTAAACAAGAAAATAATATACAGCATATCGACAAAAACATAAATATTGACAGCAGAATTCTTTCACATCAGCTGTGTGGGAAGAAAAACAACTCCGCCTTCCGTACTCGCAAGTACAAAGAATGCCGACAGCGGCACAAGAGCGGACAGAGGCTCCGCCTCGCCAGTATTGTTGCGCCCGCCTGTGCGGCACGCTTGATCTCACTCGCCCTTGTAACGGCATTTCCAGAACGTCCGTTTCACTGAATTATTTCGGAAAAACTCACTCCTTAGTAATCTCAAGGAGTCCATTAATACTATCACAGTGGATAACTCGACACTGTCCATCATCACACGCATGTACTAGCCTGAAACTTACAACAGCGTCTAAGTACATCGGCAATGACTAATAAATCACATGTTTATGAAATCTTACAGCTAGTTACAAAATCATATTTATATTCCTTAATCTACTGTGACTCAGCTGAAAACTTAAACTAGCAGCTTGGATTTTTCAATTGATTAAGAATCAGTTACTCTTAAATCATTTAATCAAAATTAATTACATATTAATTACAACTTCTTTAATGTCCTCTTGGTCAGGCAAAAGCATGGCAATCTAGGAAATCGTTAAATATTACACTCTATATTTACATACTGTACAAATTACCCATTCTGTGGTATTAATCAATCCTTGGTTGGTACAATTTCAAGTCTACAATGTTCCGTATACCTAATAGTTTTCCTGAGCTTGGATACTCTAAGCAATAAGCATTTGTGTGAGGTATACCAATGACTTTATATGGTCCATTATAAACAAACTTGAATTTAGAGATTTCATTGTCTATCTCGCTAGATTTCTCATGAGCTTTTACAAGTACTAAGTCTCCGATTGCAAACTTAGCAAAACGCGCTTTAGCATCATGACGACGTATGCGAGCATCGGCTTTTAGCTACATTACTTCTCGCAAACGATCTTTTTTCACACAAATACTAATGTCAATCCGTGGAGGGAATTTGATTATCTCTTCCACTAAACTTTTACTTCTGTCATCCAACAGGATTTCCTCTGGAAAAAATCCCATAGATTCATTTCTCAAGGTGTTCATAATTCTCTCAAATTCTGCAACGTATTTGCCCCATGCCCTATGGTTGTGGTGGCAATAGGTACGGCAAAGTCCGCCTAGCTCGCGCATATACCTCTCAGCGGGATTTCCAGCCGGACAGTAAGCTGAAATATGGATCACCTCGACCCCATTACTTTCCATGCCTTCATTCCATAACTTAGAAGTAAATTGTGCCCCATTGTCTGATAGAATCGCCTTGGGCTTACCAATATGAACAAAATAATCTTTCAGAAGCTTGCTATAGACCGCTTTGGCTGTAGCTTTCCTAATCGGGTATAGTTTGATGAACTTGGGAAAAGCTTCTAGCACTACTAAAATGTAGGCAAAGATTCCTGATGACTTGGGCAAAGGTCCGTACAAGTCCACGCACAGTAATTCAAAGGTGTCGTTAGGCCTTATACTTTGCATAGGACCACGAGACGTACAGTTGGTAACCTTCACCTTCTGACATAAATCGCAAGTTCTCACTCTGTCAGTAACGCGTTTTAACATGTTGTTAAAATGCACTACTTCACTCAGCTTTCCCGTACATTTCTTTGGTCCACAGTGACCATACGCCAAATGGTAGTAGTCTATTATTTCCGTGACGTATTTGGTGGGCCAGCATACCCGCCAAATATTACTATCTTCACCCTTATGTATGTACAAGATATGATCGTATATCTTGTAATACTTCCTTAATTTCTCTCCTTCTGGACTCCTTTCGTCATATCGGGTTTTCACCATATTTAAACGACCATCCTCGTTCTGATGACGACGTAGATTCTTACAGATGTTCACTATTAATTTACGTCCCTCAACTTCTTTAAAATAGTATAATTTGACCACTCCATCTGACTCATCTTTCAATACATCTTGATTAGAATCGGGCAACCGCGACAGCGCATCCGCTACGCAATTGTCGGTCCCTTTTACGTAACAGATGCCAGAGTTAAATTGCTGTAAATACAGCGACCACCTAGTCAGTCTTTCGTGAAGCAGTTTACAATCCTTCAGATAAGTGAGCGCCTTATGGTCCGAATGAATAATCACCTTACGATCCCATAGGTAACCCTTGAACTTCAATCCCCACACGATAGCGAGACACTCTTTCTCAGAAATCGTGTAGTTTCGCTCACTTTTTCATAAAGTTCGACTCGCGAACGCTATCGTCCGGTGTTCCTTATCCTCTCCTTTACCAACTTCTTGGAACAGTTCTATCCCCACCCCGTAATTCGACGAATCCGTTCCCAGATGGAAGGGTAGCGATAAATTAGGATGAAATAGTATGTTAGATCTTAACAACTCGTCTTTTAATCTCTCGAAAGCGGCCTGACACCCGTCAGTCCACACAAACGGAACATTTTTGCGTAAGAGGCTATTCAAATTTTCATCATTAAACGCTTGTCCTTTTACAAATTTACGGTAAAATCCTGTGAGCTCTAGAAAACTTTTTAACTGCTTCCTATACTTGGGTGGAGGACAATTCCTTATTGCCTTTAGTTTCTCTGGGTCCTTCGTAATACCAGCAGTGGTAATTACATGCCCTAAAAATTTCAGTTCCTGCTTCACAAATTCGCATTTCTTTAGCTTTAGAGTAATACCGCCATGGCGCAATGCTCCAAAAACTTCATCTAACAGGTCACAATGGTCATGCCAAGTGGCATTGGCCAACAATAGGTTAAAGGCGCTACAGTCTGGAACCGCACGACCGCTACGGTCGCAGGTTCGAATCCTGCCTCGGGCATGGATGTGTGTGATGTCCTTAGGTTAGTTAGGTTTAAGTAGTTCTAAGTTCTAGGGGACTTATGACCACAGCAGTTGAGTCCCATAGTGCTCAGAGCCATTTGAACCAACAATAGGTCGTCAACATATACGGTTAATCTTGAACTCAAAGCCGGTTCTAGCACTTTAACTAGGGCCCTGATGAATACGGACACAGATATATTAAGTCCAAACGGCAGTACTCTATACTGATAACACCTGCCCGCAAACAAGAAGGCGGTGTGTGGCCTAGATTCTTTTTCGAGTTCTATTTGCCAGTAACTAGCCGTGAGATCGAGGCTAGTCATGAACTTAACATCATGAAAACATTGCAAAATCTCCTCCATACTCTCTGGTCTGTCTGTTTCGCGTTGAACGACCCTATTCAACGGGCGTGCGTCAATCACAATACGCACAATACCATCCCGTTTTGTTACAATGACCAAACCGTTATTGTATGGACTCGTACTTCTTTCAATCACTCCCCATTCGATCATCTTATCTATCTCCTGTTGCACTGCTTCCTTTTTGGACAGCGGTATAGCATACGGTCTCACGAAGAATGGTTCGTGCGGTTCAAATGGCTCTGAGCACTATGGGACTCAACTGCTGTGGTCATCAGTCCCCTAGAACTTAGAACTACTTAAACCTAACTAACCTAAGGACAGCACACAACACCCAGTCATCACGAGGCAGAGAAAATCTCTGACCCCGCCGGGAATCGAACCCGGGAACCCGGGCGTGGGAAGCGAGAACGCTACCGCACGACCACGAGATGCGGGCGGTTCGTGCGGAATTACATGAAACTTGCATTTATATCCTTCCACAAGTCCGGGTTTGTCTGAAAACACACTCTTATTCCTCATTATTACTTCATACAGGCCTCGTCTTTGTTCGTGTGTTACGTTTGACACACCGTCTAAAATAGTTTCCAATTCACTTTCTACACTATTGTCAATGCCGAGATTCCTCACGTTACAGTAGTTAAAATTCATACCTACGTCAATACCATCCGGCCAGTTAAAAATGTGTACAGGCTGGTATTGCCTATGCACACCGTCTCCTGCCTCGTCAAGACTGACTTCTACTGTTTTATCTCGTGACGTACATGTCAAAGTTTTGCTTTCGCAATTAATTACTGCACGGTACTTTAATAGCCAATCTAACCCGATAATTACTTCCGTAGTTAAGTCTATCACGACGACAAACTCTTGTTCAAATCGTGCCCCACATATCTCGAAGTTGACAAAAATCTGTTTTGTGACCGGTTTACTGGCCTTCCCAGTAGCACCGATAATTTTCACTCCTGTTACTGGCATAACTACGATGCCAGGTCTGTCTTTCAGTAACTCAAATATTTTCCCAGACACAGCACTCAATTCTGCACCGGTGTCAATCAACCTGTTTAGTTGTAGGTCGTGCATATTAACAGATACTACTATCTGTCCTCTGTTCACATACAGTGTTAATTTCAACACGTTTGTCCTGAGGTTTAGTCTGTAGCTTCGCCTCCAATACCGAAACCTTTTCCTGTAACTCGTCAACTAGTGAGTGTTGCTTTGCTATCAATTCAGTAATTGTCAACTTCGTTGATTCCTCTTTGGCCAGATTGATCTCATCTGCCAATCTACCTGGAGGAATGTGCCCAGTAATATCTGAAATTACGTCCTCTGGATCTGTGCAACCCAAACTGCTACCGTCTGACTGTATAACGTCAGCTCTAACCTCATACACGCTGTAATCTACGTGCTTTTCTACCAATCGTGTTCGGCTATCACTAAAATTTTCGTAATCTTTCTCCTTAATACTCACGCAATGTTTAAACTGGAGGTTTGCGTCGGATGGGTCGGCTACTTCTACCACTATAACTTACGGTAAGGTCTGCCGGTTAGCGTCAGAACTTTCCATTACTACTTCAACATCCAACTCCTGCGGGACGAAACACGACGAATCTTGCTCGTGCTCCCCATTAACATCAACTATTTCTGGTAAAGTCTGCCGGTTAGGGCCAGAACTTTCTATCACTTCACAAACACTATCTTCCCGCGGGACGAGACACGGCAAATCCTGCCCGCGCTCCCCATAAACACTTCTCCCGTACAGGCCCCTATAATCTCTTAGTTCGCCGTATAAGCGACCGAACTGCCTTAACCAGACCTCGTCCTTCTCTGCATCCCCTCGCTCGATGACGGACGTGTTACCGACATCTGATCTTCTCTCAACACTTGCGAATCATTCTTAAACTCAACTGTGGGTGTTACAGCTGCCACTTTATATTCGATTTCCGGAACACTGCTTAAACTGTTCTCACTGACAGTGAATGTATTTTCTGCTGCCGTGTCTAGAGCTGATCTACTACTTGAGGGCGCACTCCTTTCTCCTAACACTGGCACACTCTCCCGCCCTTGATTATTCCATACGGAATTTTCATAACGACGACACCTCGGTTTTCTACTGTTATTGGGCCGCCAAAATTTCTCCACGCCCGGTTGGCCCCTCACCGGCGCGGCTAATGGTTTCCCTGTCTCGTCCCAGCAGATCCGCTCCCCGGATGCTGCTGAGGCGGCTGATCACACCCTCTGGCGTTATTACTATTCTGCGAAACCCATATCACGCTAGTATGATACTGGTTTCCGTCATTCCTGTTATTATTTGTATTGTACCGATTGTCATTACAGCCCGAACCACTATTGTTGTTGCTGCCAAGATTGCGGTATGCATTATTCCCATAGTTATCATTGTTGTGGTTGCTGTGGTACCCGTTGTTGTTTCCACGGCCTCTACCACTGTCGCGATTGTTGCGCCAATTGTCCTCGTTCTCAACTCTTTCCAGGAAATAATTGATTGTCCTGTAATTGCTTCCTATGTAGCGTTTTGTATCATCTGGAAGCTTCTTGTAGAGTTCGCAGACTATTTCGGATTCCGTGCGGCGATCACGCAAATATTCCAACTTGCGGATCCAGCCCTCACAAAACTCCCTCATCGAGCCGCGCGGATTCGCATCGAAAGGCCTCGATACGACAAATTCGCGCCAGACACTTTGTTGTTTTTGCTCTGACCAGTATTCAGCCAGAAACAAATTTTTAAACTCGTCAAAAGTCAGGTTCGTAATGTTGAGGTTTAAGCCCCAACGCTTGGCATCACCAGCCAACACGTCAATAACCGCATTAATTTTCCTCTCATTAGTCCATGATCTGGGTAAAACTCTTTCACAATTTTTAATGAAATCCGTCGCGTGTATACCGCCTTTTTTCAAGGGGTCGAACCGCTCTTCTTTCGTCAACAATTCCGAACTGTGTGCACAGATTGGCACATAGCTCTGTTTTTCGTCAAGTTTCTTTTCTAATACCGAAACTCTCGTAATTACTTGGCAAGTGGTTGTCGCAAGCGTTTCCACTTCCCTCTTTTCCTCTTCGCAGGTATTAGCCTGCTTCCTCACTTTGGTATCTACTTCGGATACTAAAGCCTTTAAAGTTTCCACCTTCTTTTGATCCTCTTTTTTCATTGATTGAATTTGTTCCGCCACCTTATTCTCGATGATCGGAGCAATTGCTTCTCCTACACTTTTTTGAATCTGCTAATTTCGGAATAAAAACGAGTATTTATCCTCGCAAAATCCGCCTGAACGCCTATCATTTCCTGTTTAAGATTACCGATTTCGGTATTAATCACAACAATATCTTCTTTGATTTTATCAACTTTTGTGTTAACAACTCCAACATTGTTGTTAACAACATTAATAGGTCTGTTCTGATTGTCTAACTTCCGTTCAATTTTTTCAGAATGAGCTTCTTGCTTGGCAGACTGAGCTTCTTGCTTGGTCGGCTGAGCTTTAATTTCTGCCGATTCACTCTTCATTTCGTTAATCAAAACATTCAATAAATCAGTTAAATTCCCGGAAACTACCGGTTTTACTTCCGTAGCGGCTTCCCCTTTAATTGTCCCCCCGTATTAGTCATCAAGGGGTTCAGATTTGATTTTCACTTCCGATTCCGAAACATTTTCTAAAGTTTGGAATTCCATTTCTGCTCTTTGTTGCGTTTCGGCGGTGGCGTCTTTCATGCTAGCCGCCTGCCCCTGAACAATGGGTACCGCGGTGCGCGTTTCCCACTGTTCGACCGATTGTTCCGTATCCAAGTCTACCAAATTTTGACAATTGTTGCCTTCACTCATTTTAATAATTTTCAATATAAATGACAAATCTCAAATCTAATTAGGATTCCTCCCACTACCTAATCTCGCTGACGTAACGACCAATACTTTCTTATGAGATTTGCACCATACAAAATTCGTGTCCAGAACAACCTCATATCCGAAGATTGTCCTGTCACCAGATCGCCACGTGTAACCTCCCCCTCACTTATCGACCTTAATGACAGTGAAAAATTAAACCGCGTGTACCTAATTGTACACGTGTAGTGTGAAAACTGAAAGTTTGTCAGAAGTAATAAATTTCGCTACACTCTGACTTAATTTAGCAAAAGAATTAATAACACCGGAAAATTCAAAGTTAATTTAGCGACTGAAATTAATAGTGAGCTTTGTTTCTGAAGCACATCGTAATTCAGTAAAATACAGTTAGTCTTGGGCTACCTCGACAATCATTTCAAAAGCTACTTGAATCTACGCAATTTAGAAGTAAGAGATTTAACTTTGAACTTGAATTAAATGATTCTGAACAATTAACAATAGTAACATTTAGTACGTACCAAGCTGAGCTGCAGTCACAGGTAAGCTAAAATATGCTAACAAAACTCGCACTCTGAATTTGTGCTTGGGTAATCTAAATATTTTATACTATATACTTTAACTGAACTTTGAAACTAAAGCAGTGAAATGGAATGATATTACTTTAATGCTGGCGTCTGAATTTCAGACACCTGGGTTCATTTCGGAAAAGGAAGGGACCCTGCTTGGTAATGCTATTGGGACAATGAGCAACAAAGGTTCATGCTACGTTGCTGTAATTTAGTGAGAAAAATTTAACAGTTTGAAAAGCTGAGGTCTGGCATACAGTTCTTAAACTTTACGTGCTTCCAGTCTTCCTTGTTGGTTGATTGAAGGTTTGCAGTCGTCGGCCGAGCAGGTGGCGACAGTCACTCATTGTCGGCCGTCGCTGTTGCAGAAGCTGGATGTTGGCGCGCCTTCTTCTCGACACGGTCACCAGGCGAAACGGGCTCTTGATGTGCGCAGCTAATGCTTCCCGTCCGCGACACCGTGTCAGAAGCTATCATAGCAATTCGAGCGCAATTACATGCTGCCAAACCCCGAAAGCGCGGCAACTCGCGGGAGCGTCACACAACACACGTGCTCCACTGCACTACTCCAGCCAGACTCCGCTCTGCCCGCGCTCCACGCGGCCGAGTTCACACTACCAAAGATCCTAAACACTTTGGTTCTCCACACGACCTATCGATGTATTCGTTCGATAGCATAGTTTTCCCTAGGCAAGACCCAGCGTAAAAATACATATAGTATTTACAAAACAAACCAATTATACATCGACACAAATGCATGTATATACAAGTAGTAAAACAATTACAATATACAAAGACACAGAAACGTCATATCTTCAGGTAACAAAATAAGGAAAAAAATTTATAGTACAATAGATGGAAATAGGATATGCATTTCCGGCGTTACAAGTTGTGTGACCGAAGCCAACACTGCCTGAAGCTGGGAGCGAAGGGATGCCAACTCAGCCTGCATCCGAACACAGCAGTTGCAGTCCCTATCCATGCTAAAAACTGTTGTGCAAAGAATGTCTGAACTGATCTACAGAGAGCACAAACAATTCAACACAAAATTTAAATGGTTATTAAAATACAAGATTGGCTAGTAAATGCGGTAATGCTGCTACTTACGCACTGCTGACACACTGCTCGGCGGCGGAAGGAGACTATGCGATTTTACACTATTCATGTACTAAAACGCCATGCTACAACTCTCAAATACTATAATACGCCCGAAATTTATGAATTAAACAATGCAAGTACCAAAAACACGCAAAGAAATTAAGAATTGAACTATGTAGCAAATAAGTGAGCTAAGAGTATACTACTTGCTGCTGGCAGCTGCTTATCCAACGGCGGCAGGGAGCACACTGGCTGTGACCAATCGACACTGGCCGTTCAAAACAAAAACACAAGACAGACGACTACGCGAATTTACACTATTCAGGTACTAAAACGCGATGCCACAACTCTCAAATACTATAATACGCCCGAAATTTATGAATTAAACAATGCAAGTACCAAAAACACGCAAATGAATTAAGAATTAGACTATGTAACAAATAAGTGAGCTAAGAGTATACGACTTGCTGCTGGCAGCTGCTTATGCAACGGCGGCAGGGAGCACACTCGTGCTCATCAGTGTGGGATCCGTACCAGATCGGGTTGACGGAGGAGATAGAGAAGATCCAAAGAAGAGCGGCGCGTTTCATCACAGGGTTATTTGGTAACCGTGATAGCGTTACGGAGATGTTTAGCAAACTCAAGTGGCAGACTCTGCAAGAGAGGCGCTCTGCATCGCGGTGTAGCTTGCTCGCCAGGTTTCGAGAGCGTGCGTTTCTGGATGAGGTATCGAATATATTGCTTCCCCCTACTTATACCTCCCGAGGAGATCACGAATGTAAAATTAGAGAGATTCGAGCGCGCACGGAGGCTTTCCGGCAGTCGTTCTCGCCGCGAACCATACGCGACTGGAACAGAAAAGGGAGGTAATGGCAGTGGCACGTAAAGTGCCCTCCGCCACACACCGTTGGGTGGCTTGCGGAGTATAAACGTAGATGTAGATGTAGGTGGTAATGGCAGCATTTCCACAGCTAAACTATGGAAGGTTCATCATCATCATCATCATTGCAGCGCACACACACACCACACACACACACACACACACACACACGCACGCAAACACACATACAATATCATTATGACATGAAATTCATCACTTACGAATGTACATAGTTCGATCTCTGTAACGTATTTGATATAAGGCGCGACAGACCATCTAATTAAATATTTCCAAGGAATATAGGTTATATTCTGTCCTTTGTGAGTATAATAAAAGTCTTATTTAGACCATACTCATTTCATTCTATCAGTACTTTCGTTTTATTTCAACACTTCTGCTATGTTCAGACTTTTTTGCTTGTTACTGCTTTCCTATTGTTCTTCCACATACACGAGGTGTACCATTATTTATAACTCTACTCTTCAATGACACTGGATATATATATATGTGTGAAGACACATACACCTCGTATCCTGGCACCTTGTCACCTACCACTCATCCCCAGGCGAGCCATCGAAGACTGACACTTCCCACATCCCACAATTTACTAGCGTGCTGTGTGTATTTCTGCATATGCGTGAAGATCATGGTGCAGGTTGACCATACTAGCTAGCGGGCAAGGCCCTCACTTCTGGAACTGCTGAACTCTGCTGTCATCAAGGCTGCCCCTCGCTGTGCACGACAGAGTTGTCATGTTCGTTTCGAGCAAACCGTGGAAACGGAATTCCGCACATTATTGATTTGGTACTCGAAATCATGGTTCACCAGATTTTTCAGTTTGCATATTTCCATGGATTCTTTAGTAAAGGTGCCCCAGAAGATTGTATTGTAGCCAAAACTATTATTTTATCATACTCCATTGACTGTCCAATGGAGGTACACTCCTGGAAATTGAAATAAGAACACCGTGAATTCATTGTCCCAGGAAGGGGAAACTTTATTGACACATTCCTGGGGTCAGATACATCACATGATCACACTGACAGAACCACAGGCACATAGACACAGGCAACAGAGCATGCACAATGTCGGCACTAGTACAGTGTATATCCACCTTTCGCAGCAATGCAGGCTGCTATTCTCCCATGGAGACGATCGTAGAGATGCTGGATGTAGTCCTGTGGAACGGCTTGCCATGCCATTTCCACCTGGCGCCTCAGTTGGACCAGCGTTCGTGCTGGACGTGCAGACCGCGTGAGACGACGCTTCATCCAGTCCCAAACATGCTCAATGGGGGACAGATCCGGAGATCCTGCTGGCCAGGGTAGTTGACTTACACCTTCTAGAGCACGTTGGGTGGCACGGGATACATGCGGACGTGCATTGTCCTGTTGGAACAGCAAGTTTCCTTGCCGGTCTAGGAATGGTAGAACGATGGGTTCGATGTCGGTTTGGATGTACCGTGCACTATTCAGTGTCCCCTCGACGATCACCAGTGGTGTACGGCCAGTGTAGGAGATCGCTCCCCACACCATGATGCCGGGTGTTGGCCCTGTGTGCCTCGGTCGTATGCAGTCCTGATTGTGGCGCTCACCTGCACGGCGCCAAACACGCATACGACCATCATTGGCACCAAGGCAGAGGCGACTCTCATCGCTGAAGACGACACGTCTCCATTCGTCCCTCCATTCACGCCTGTCGCGACACCACTGGAGGCGGGCTGCACGATGTTGGGGCGTGAGCGGAAGACGGCCTAACGGTGTGCGGGACCATAGCCCAGCTTCATGGAGACGGTTGCGAATGGTCCTCGCCGATACCCCAGGAGCAACAGTGTCCCTAATTTGCTGGGAAGTGGCGGTGCGGTCCCCTACGGCACTGCGTAGGATCCTACGGTCTTGGCGTGCATCCGTGCGTCGCTGCGGTCCGGTCCCAGGTCGACGGGCACGTGCACCTTCCGCCGACCTCTGGCGACAACATCGATGTACTGTGGAGACCTCACGCCCCCGTGTTGAGCAATTCGGCGGTACGTCCACCCGGCCTCCCGCATGCCCACTATACGCCCTCGCTCAAAGTCCGTCAACTGCACATACGGTTCACGTCCACGCTGTCGCGGCATGCTACCAGTGTTAAAGACTGCGATGGAGCTCCGTATGCCACAGCAAACTGGCTGACACTGACGGCGGCGGTGCACAAATGCTGCGCAGCTAGCGCCATTCGACGGCCAACACCGCGGTTCCTGGTGTGTCCGCTGTGCCGTGCGTGTGATCATTGCTTGTACAGCCCTCTCGCAGTGTCCGGAGCAAGTATGGTGGGTCTGACACACCGGTGTCAATGTGTTCTTTTTTCCATTTCCAGGAGTGTATGTTGTTCAGCAATAGCAGACTTAATTTATGGTAAAAGCAGAGCGTAGCTTTGTATTCAGAGCAGTGTTCTTCCACAATACGCGTGGTCAGGTTTATGTAAGCCATAGTGATAAACCAGTTGTATTTTTGAGTTGTATGTTCGAGCTTTGGGCTCAAAGAGAGGGTAACTGAATGGAGTTTCTTACGTCACATCAATTCCAGCTACGAGAACATTCAGTTCACTAAGGAAATATACAAAGACGATTGTCTGCGTTTCCTGGACGTTTTGGTCAGAAGGAAGAATGATGGCTCTCTGGGGCATCCAGTTTATAGTAAGCCCACTCATATCGAGTTGTCAGTGTCATCACCGTTCGCAGTCTATGAGTGTTCTTAAGACACTTACACTTAAATGCAATAGGATGGACATCCATAAATTGAACTTACACACAGAGTTCACACAGTTTCGGATCCAGATAGTACGCCAAAACGATCCGCCCATCTAAAGAACTTTTTCAAAGAAAATAGATATTCTATCTGGCAGATTAACAGAACAGTTAAAACCAAAATGAAGGCTGACGATGACAGCACGTCGGAAAAATCCCTACGCCTTCGTTGGCAATATTTAGTTCAAAGTAGAAAGAATCCCCCGGAAATTACAGTTTAAAGTGGTTTTCCATCAGTCTGGGATCAGTGGAAAACGATTTGTCACTATTGGAGGCTGGAATCTGCTAAGTGCCTTGCGAATAGGCCAGACCAGCCGCACCGTGGAAGAACGCTACGGCGAACATCAACGCTGTACTCGCCTTTTAGAACCAACGAAGTCTGCTGTTGCTGAAGGAAGGATACTGTGGAGACTTGCCCGTGAAAGGCAAAGTCCCAAGTTCGAGTCTCGGTCCGGCACACAATTTTAGTCTACCAGGAAGTTTCATATAAGCGCACACTCCGCTGCAGAGTGAAAATCTCATTCTGGAAACATCCCCCAGGGTGTGGCTAAGCCATCTCTCCGCAGTATCCTTTCTTTCAGGAGTGTTCGTTCTGCAAGGTTCGTAGGAGAGCTTCTGCAAAGTTTGGAAGGTAGTAGACGAGGTACTGGCAGAAGTAAAGCTGTAAGGACGGGGCGTGCGTCGTGCTTGGATAGCTCAGATGGTAGAGCACTTCCCCGCGAAAGGCAAAGGTGCCGAGTTCGA
Source organism: Schistocerca serialis cubense (assembly GCF_023864345.2). NCBI lineage: Eukaryota > Metazoa > Arthropoda > Insecta > Orthoptera > Acrididae > Schistocerca > Schistocerca serialis. The sequence goes on from NC_064638.1 coordinate 1,187,015,216, forward strand.
GTCTCGGTCCGGCACACAGCTTTAATCTGCCTGGAAGTTACATGTCGGACACCTTTTCACATGAATCAGCTGAGTACATACAACAGCTGCACCGACGAACTGCCCTTTTATAAGTTGTGTCGCTGCATTTCGCTATCGCATTACGTTTATCACGTCAATGTACCTAAATACACTTTTATAATATGGACGGATTCCCACTGAAACCCGCCTGCGTATTTCATAATTGAGGAGCATTCCTGTTTTTGGAGTAGGATGACAGCTGGAGACTGTTACGAGATGCGGAGTATTTATGGCTATTGCGGCACGCTTCCATTGCTCCCCCCTCCCGCCGACTCACCCTCGCCGGAGAGACGTAACCAGTTGCCGCGCTCGGGGAAAGCGCGCCGGACCGGCCACGGATGCTGGCTCCGAGGATCGCTCGGCAGTAGAAAGCCGCAGGGGACCTTGCCGCCCGTCTGTACAGCACGGAGCTTTCGCTCACAGCGCTACACTGTAGCGGTGTATACACGCGGGCCATCAGCTGTCATGGGAAGCGGATTTCACTATCACCAGTATTACCAATTTCGAGTTGGGAACGAGACGCTGAATTTCAGTGCGAAAGCTACTGAAAAATCTCAGTGTTACTAATCGAACAATGGAGAGACTCATTGTAACTTTGGAGTGGGTTTGTTTCCTTACTGACACTTATCAATTAAACTTAGCAAAAATAAACTACTGGCCATTAAAATTGCTACACCAAGAAGAAATGCAGATGATAAATGGGTATTCATTGGACAAATATATTATAGTAGAACTGACATGTGATTACATTTTCACGCTATCTGGGTGCATAGATGCTGAGAAATCAGTACCCAGAACAACCACCTCCGGCCGTAATAACGGCCTTGATACGCCTGGGCATTGAGTCAAACAGAGCTTGGGTGGCGTGTACAGGTACAGCTGCCCATGCAGATCCAACATCGTACCACAGTTCATCAAGAGTAGTCACTGGCATATTGTGACGAGCCAGTTGCTCGGCCACCATTGACCAGACATTTTCAATTGGTGAGAGATCTGGAGAATGTGCTGGCCACGGCAGCAGTCGAACATTTTCTGTATCCAGAAAGGCCCGTACAGGACCTGCAACACGCGGTCGTGCATTATCCTGCTGAAATGTAGGATTTCGCAGGGATCGAATGAAGGGTAGAGCCACGGGTCGTAACACATCTGAAATGTAACGTCCACTGTGTAAAGTGCGGTCAGTGCGAGCAAGAGGTGACCGAGACGTGTAACCAATGGCACCCCATACCATCACGCCGGGTGATACGCCAGTATGGCGATGACGAATACACGCTTCCAATGTGCGTTCACCGTGATGTCGCCAAACACGGATTCGACCATGATGATGCTGTAAACAGAACATGGATTCATCCGAAAAAATGACGTTTTGCCATTCGTGCACCCAGGTTCGTCGTTGAGTACATCATCACACACACACACACACACACACACACACACATGGCTCTGAGCACCATGGAACTTAACATCTAAGGTCATCAGTCCCCTAGAACTTAGAACTACTTAAACCTAACTAACCTAAGAACATCACACACATCCATGCCCTAGGCAGGATTCGAACCTGCGACCTTTGCAGTCGCGCTGTTCCAGACTGAAGCGCCTAGAACCGCTCGGCCACTTCGGCCGGCGAGTACATCATCGCAGGTGCTCCTGTCTGTGATGCAGCGTCAAGGGTAGCCGCAGCCATGGTCTCCGAGCTGATAGTTCATGATACTGCAAACGTCGTCGAACTGTTCGTGCAGATGGTTGTTATCTTGCAAACGTCCCCATCTGTTGACTCAGGGATCGAGACGTGGCTGCACGATCCGTTACAGCCATGTGGATAAGATGCGTGTCGTCTCGACTGCTAGTGGTATGAGGCCGTTGGGATCCAGCACGGCGTTCCGTATTACCCTCCTGAACCCACCGGTTCCATATTCTGCTAATAGTCATTGGATCTCGACCAACGCAAGCAGCAATGTCGCGATACGATAAACCGCAATCGCGATAGGCTACAATCCGACCTTTATCAAAGTGGGAAACGTGATGGTACGTACTTCTCCTCCTTACACGAGGCATCACAACAACGTTTTACCAGGCAACGCCGGTCAACTGCTGTTTGTGTATGAGAAATAGGTTGGAAACTTTCCTCGTGTCAGCAAGCTGTAGGTGTCGCCAGCGGCGCCAATCTTGTGTGAATGCTCTGAAAAGCTAATCATTTGCTTATCACAGCATCTTCTTCCTGTCGGTTAAATTTCGCGTCTGTAGAACGTCAGCTTCGTGGTGTAGCAATTTTAATGGCCAGTAGTGTAGACACTATTGTGAATGGGTGCAGCCCCTATCTAATGAGCGTTAGCAATACATCTTACCGAAAATGCACAGGTGTGCAAAACTTAAGGACGAAGGCACTATCGCGTGTCACTGTCAAGTAACATAACTCGATGAAACTTGGACCAGACATAGAAAGAGCTGCTGCAGTATAGCGCAGGAAGGTAACTGAAAGAATTACGTAATGAGACGAACAGAAATGACACTTTCATTCAAAGAAAATAATTGCACTAAAGTCATCGCGATTCATGATGGTCACTTGGACAGTACAAAAGGCGGGTCACGGTTCTCAATAGGGTACGTGATCAACATGGACGGAAACATAAGCTTCGCAACGTACTTCCATGCCAGTCACAACGTTGGTAAGGAATTCTTGTGGTAAGGCGTTCCATTCCTCCACTTGCAGGGTTGACAACAGCTGGGCGAACGTACTGCAATAAGTCTCCCCAACGAATACTGCACGTGCGCGATGGTATTTACAGCGTCACAATTCGGGAGGACGACGGTTCGATCCCACGTCCGGCCATCCTGATTTAGGTTTTCCGTGATTTCCCTAAAATCACTCCAGGCAAATGCCGGGATGGTTCCTCTGAAAGGGCACGGCCGACTTCCTTCCCCATCCTTCCCTAATTCGATGAGACCGATGACCACGCTGTCTGGTCTCCTTCCCCAAAACAACCAACCAACAGCGTCACAGTTATTGAACTGTATGAAATAAAATGGTCATAACTTCTGAACGTTTAGCGTTAGAAGGTTCAAACTGCACAGTTGGCCGCTGGGCGTGACGGGAATTAGCTTGCGTTGTACGGTTTGGTTTAGCTACGAAACCCAATTTCATTTGGATGGGTTCTTCAATAAGCAAAATTAACGCATTTGGGGGACAGAGAATCGCATTTCGCTATCGAGAAGTCTCATCATCCTCAACGGTGACTGTATGACGTGCAGTGTCCAGTCACGGAATAATCGGTGCGATATCCCTTGATGGCACGGTGACTTCCGAACGGTACGTGAAGGTTTTGGAAGATGATTTCATCCCCGGTACACAAAATGACTCCGATTTCGACGCGATGTGTTTCATGCAAGACGGAGTTCGAGCTCATCGAAACAGGAGAGTGTTTGATGTGCTGGAGGAGCACTTTGGGGACCGCATTCTGGCGCTGGGGTGCCCAGAGGCGGCTGGCATGGGCCTCGATTGGCCACCATATTCTCCGGATCTGAACACATGTGACTCCCTTTTGTGGAGCTATATTAAAGACAAGGTGTATAGCAATGACCCCAAAAACATTGCTGAGATGAAAACAGCCATTCAAGAGGTCATTGACAGCATCGATCTTCCGACCTTCAGCGGGTCAAGCAGAATTTCGCTATTCATCGCCAATGATGGCAGGCATATCGAACATGTCATAACGTGAATCCGAATATCTGTAGTGACGTTTACATGTTGAATAAAGTGTGTGCACGTCGTAGTTTGTAACTAATTTACGTTGTTTTTTTTCATGTACCTCAATAGCCGTCACCCTGTAAGTGGGGGAACGGGCAGCCCAGGCCATTCGCGGAATATTTTCTCTTTGCGATTCGGTCGCGAATTGTCATTCCTAAAAATGAAGTCAGGGCCGAATGCACTTCTAGAAAGACGCACATGAACATAAAAGTAACACAACAATGCCTGCCATTGTGTTCGAAGATTTGGAGCACAGTATGCTTATGCAATATTCTGCCTCCCCATGCCATAACCGCTGGCCCATCACGACAACCATGTTCAACAATATTCCTGGGTGCATTACATGTTACCAACTCTCGCCATGGGAGGATATGTCCTGAGCCACTGCTCTGAATTTGAAGAGCACGCGGCTCCACACGCCAACGAAGAATCTTCCCTCATCACTAAAACACCTTTGCGCACCACTTGTGAGGTAACGTGCGAGTTGTGGCACCCTGGAAATATTATAAGTTCGGAATTGGGGCGGCCGCACAGGATGCTCGTCAAAGCCGAGGCCCGGCAGCAAACATGTGGTGCCAAACATTAGCCGGACGAGAGGGGTAGCCCCAGCGCGTGGTCCGGCCGAGTGGCTGGGCATTCCACCGTGACGTGGACGCTGCTTTGAGTCGATGAAGGAGATGTGTATGGCAGGAATGCCAAAGATGGCGGACTTTGTGAAACCTTAATGGCAGACATGTCACAGTTCGTACAGAAATTAATAGCAGACAGATGAATCATGATACCTCAAAAAGAAACATGTATATTACTATTATTTGCACGACGATTCTGATGGTGTAATCAGATTTTCAGCATCCTTATTAGTTTAAAGTTTAGTATCAGGCGCCCGCAGCTCGTGGTCGCGCGGTAGCGTTCTCGCTTCCCGCGCACGGGTTCCCGGGTTCGATTCCCGGCGGGGTCACGGATTTCCTCTGCCTCGTGATGACGGTGTTGTGTGATGTCCTTAGGTTAGTTAGGTTTAATTAGTTCTAAGTTCTAGGGAACTGATGACCATAGATGTTAAGTCCCATAGTGATCAGAGCCATTTGAACCATTTTAGTATCAGACGGTAAATTATACAAGTAACAAATGGCTCTGAGCACTATGGGACTTAACATCTAGTCCCCTTACAAGTAACACCCAGCAACGAATTTCCAAAATATAAACGCTTCATCCGATTATGTCGATCGCCGTGTCTTTAGAAAGCTATTACTGTAAACCTAAATTGCTATCAATTACAGGCATGTAACTTGAATAGTACATGAGTTACTGGAGGTCAAAGTGTCTGATGTCTATCGATCGCGTCAGGCCATAAGTACTCCACAGTTACACCAAAAAAACGGTAGCAGCAGGCTTATAAATATATTGATTCATCCATGTCTTTGTTAATATCCGATATATGCTATTCACGAAGAAATTGGTTAAATACTTACTGTGTGTTAGAAAGCACAGAGACATTAGGCCACTGGCCTACCATTTGCTTCTTTTCTTTTGATATATGTTTATTTAATTGTTTATGTATTTAATTACGTGTGTTAGAGCGCGTTTATGGTCCAGCCGTAGGAATATTTATTTATGATCAAATTGTTTAAATGTAAATCCGGTATTTCGAATATGTTTCCTTATGTTTGTGACTGCATTGGCATGAAGACATGGCGCAAGCGCTCTAGCCAATCACAGCGCTCGTGAATGGAGAGACGTATGGAGGCTGGGGAAGAGCATCGTTTCCGGAGAGGACACTGGCACTTCTGGCAGTGCTGGAGTTCTGGAGGTCGGCACAGGACGCGACAGGACACGGGAGTGAGTGCTGGAAGCGAACAGTACGGCGCGACGGACGCACAGTCGGCGGAAAGGCTTGGACAGTGGAGCGGTTGAAAGGTGGCTACACTGAGTCACAGCGCCAGAGATTGCGCCAAAGATTATTATTCCGCCGACTCCACTGGTGCAGTAGTAGTTCAGAGGTTGCCGTGGGCAGTACTTGTTGAGAGGATATCGAGTGCAGTTGTGTTCTGTTGGGCGAGAGAGTAGATGCTGTTCGGTTGGTGTAATGTATAGATAGAAGATGTTGCAATGATCACAGTGTATTTTTCGTCAATATATATGGTGGTAAAAAAAAATTATTTCACATTTCTTTAATGACAATGCCTCTTGGTCACAGGTTCAGTCAACAAAGCATCTGGCTCGTGTTCATGTATTAGACTTGTAATTCTGGTTTCTACGTGCAATTATAGTATTTCTGGTTTTTCAATTAGTTCATTGTAAATGGTGTTTAAAATATCTTGTCGTATTGAGGAAGAACAGTGCCAGATACATGTACGTTGAATCACACTTCCACACACAGAACAGTTACACTTGTGCTTTGTTGTTTCGTAGCTTTTATAGTTGCAGGGGACTTAATTAATCAATTGTGTTAACGGAAATTTGCTTTCATTCTTTATTGTTATTTTATGCAGTCAGATTGCGTACTAATACTACTCAGGGCCAACCGGTTACGAGACTTCGTGCCGACCTGTGCCCTTGTGAGATTTCCGTGGCTTCTGCTGTGAAGTCGTAGTATGCATTCAGAAGTGAGCATCTCACGAGCTATGTTGTTGTTCATAACTAATTACGTGAAGTAGGAATCTATTGTTTCCCCTGTTATTCAACTTATACAGGGTGATTCAAAAAGAATATCACAACTTTAGGAATTTAAAACTCGGCAACGACAAAAGGCAGAGCTAAGCACTATCTGTCGGCGAATTAAGGGAGCTATAAAGTTTCATTTAGTTGTACATTTGTTCGCTTGAGGCGCTGTTGACTAGGCGTCAGCGTCAGTTGATGCTAAGATGGCGACCGCTCAACAGAAAGCTTTTTGTGTTATTGAGTACGGCAGAAGTGAATCGACGACAGTTGTTCAGCGTGCATTTCGAACGAAGTATGGTGTTAAACCTCCTGATAGGTGGTATATTAAACGTTGGTATAAACAGTTTACAGAGAATGGGTGTTTGTGCAAAGGGAAAAGTTCTGGACGGCCGAGAACGAGTGATGAAAATGTAGCACGCATCCAGCAAGCATTTGTTCGCAGCCCAGGAAAATCGACTCGCAGAGCTAGCAGAGAGCTGCAAATTCCACAATCAACTGTATGGAGAGTCCTACGAAAAAGGTTATTTATGAAACCTTATCGTCAACTACCCGAGGCGATGGATCGGCCGCCAGGCAGCCCGTGACAGAGCACTTCATCACTGGCCTCCAAGAAGCCCTGATCTTACCCCCTGCGATTTTTTCTTATGGGGGTATGTTAAGGATATGGTGTTTCGGCCACCTCTCCCAGCCACCATTGATGATTTGAAACGAGAAATAACAGCAGCTATCCAAACTGTTACGCCTGATATGCTACAGAGAGTGTGGAACGAGTTGGAGTATCGGGTTGATATTGCTCGAGTGTCTGGAGGGGGCCATATTGAATATCTCTGAACTTGTTTTTGAGTGAAAAAAACCTTTTTAAATACTCTTTGTAATGATGTATAACAGAAGGTTATATTATGTTTCTTTCATTAAATACACATTTTTAAAGTTGTGGTATTCTTTTTGAATCACCCTGTATTTTATTTAATTTATGGACCATCGACACCAATAAGTGTTTAGCAGAAATATACCGCATTCTCAAAAGTACTTCTGCTATCGTACTCATCATTTAAAGTCGTTAAGATAGTACCTGCAAATTTTATTTAATTACAATCTTTCATTTATAAATTTATATGGAATTTTCATAATTCGCAATTGCCGAGTGACAGAAACCTTCGACCATCCGATTCATGTGTGTATTCTTATTGTATACTGTAGACTCAGCAGTATTTGGCCTGTAATGCGGCAACTATGTATCCCAGCCCCTAGACAACGAAACCAGCCAAAAATTTTAATAGAACCTTCAACACGACGTCTTTAGAATACGTCGTCCCCTCAGCCACCCCACCAGGCTAACTATTGTCATCCTGTTGTCATAGGTAGCTTCATATATGTTTCTTTCCTAGCATAAGCAACCGTGTGCGGCTATTTTTAGGTTTAATCTCCTATTTAGCTCGTCACTTATTCCATCCATTCTATTTTTTGATATACGTTGATCCACGGTTGGGAATATATGGCCTATTTAGTCACTACCCATGTATAAAGTTTCTCGTATTCGTATGCGCATGCGCATCAAGTAACTTCCCTTGTCTTGCGCATGTGCTTAGGTAGCGGGTCGGGCGTGTAAGTGAGCGACTATTTGTAGCTGCAGTTTATGGCGGGTCATGACCCATCGAACATAGGCCGGTGTGAGGTGGAGCGTACACCATTAAGTTAAGTAGTGGTACATATGTACTGTTTGTGTTCCCCCTTTTTTTCGTTTATAAATGTATAGCTATGGTGTTCTTTTAATCATTGACAAAGGTCTTCTTAGGCACTTGTGGGTTTTATTGTTCTGAAGAAGGTGTAGTTATCTACGCCGAAACCTAGGTTAACACTAGGTGCTTTTTTCGCAATCGAGGCGGGTTTCTAGTTTTGTAATATATGTAAAAATTTTAATATTGCAACTCTGAGTCTGAGGGTGCGTAGTTTATTGAAAGCCCGCACATTTATGCCATCCAAAATGAACAGTACCTAGAATGATGCTACAAAGAAAGCTTACTCTTTCAAATGCTGAAAGATCATACTTTCGTACATTATCTCTGCACAAAACCTTGAACAGCTCTCTGTAGCTTGTATCACCCAGTTTCTTGGGTGTCCCAAACTCTTAGGGTGATCACTGTTCAGGTAGTAGAGGATCCTAAAAATGTACCTTTACATCTAGATCCATATTCCGCAGGCCACCTGACGGGTTGTGGCGGAGGGTACTTCTGGTACCGCTAAGTAATCCTCCCTTCCCTGTTCCATTCACGAATGGCGCATGGGAAGAATGATTGCCGGTAAACATACGTATTAGCTCTAATTTATAATATTTTCTAGTTGTGGACATTTCGCGAAATGTATGTGCCAGGAAGTAACACGTTATCGGATTTATCCTGGAACTTGGAAGCTCATTAGTGAGTACCTTAGGGTGAACAGCTAACGGTCAGAATGAAAACTTACTTTTTTTACGTAAACAACTTCCAACCTACAGTAAAAATATGCGTGAATAAACACCCTACGACAAAATAGAAAATTTTCTTTATTGATTACCGTTTGACAAGCCGTCTTCCTATCAATCTAAAATGTTGTTCAGTGTATAACAATCACTTCACATCGTCATATTGTTAGAGCTAAGTCCCCCAAAATGAAAACTCTTAGTTGGTTATGTCAATTTACATAAACAACTATGATTTTTCATCTTAGGGCGACTTAGCTCTAAGAATACGACGATGTGAATTGATTGTTATACACTGAACAACATTTTAGATTGATATGAAGACGGTTAAACTTCTTTAAAAATTTTTACTTAAATAGAAACCACTGAGACGGTGAAACTTCTGCGTTATTTAATTCTGAAACTGCTGTATGCTTACTCAATGTTTTTAAACTGCTGAGTGAGATCAAATGCTAGTGTCACTTTACTATTCTTTATCATTTCAGCACTGATTCACAATATTCTATCGCAACGCAATCTGACTGCTCTAAAATGATAACCTGACTTCAAATAATTAATACAAAAAAATGGCCCTGAATAAGAAGCAATCCTAACAATAACCTATACATTACTTAAGTCACATACCTCAAAAAAATCATTACCTGAACTACTGCAATACAACAAGCGCCAATACAGGCAGCTAAATAAAAGATTCTAATTACTGAAGGCTCTAACTACTAACAGGCATATGGTTAGCAAAGGAAAGATTTTGATGCAAAGCAAACAATATATTTTTTTACCTTAATAATGTGACAACCAGATCAAAAATTATATAATCGTCCGTGACATCCAGTTCCAAAAATTATATAATCATGAATAACATTCAATCTCCAAGTCGCACACGCCCAGATCGGCCGCTTTCGCTAACACTTCAAACCACTAACCTCCATCAATACTAACTACTCACTTCCAATCTCTATCACTGCTGGCTGTTCACCTCCAACTGCAAGTCCCACCAGCCACAGACTCTCTCACAGACAGAGATTTAATACAGAGTGCTACCAACATACAAACACATAAACAACCTACTTACAACGGCTCCTCAATGAGCCGAAAACGGTAATCAATAAAGAAAATTTGCGATCTTGACCTAGTATTTTTATTCACATATGTTTCAAATCAAAAGCTCGCGTATATCCCCATTAACAATGTCAAACAATATGAAGATAGTAACTGTTCTCGAAAGAGCAGATACCATTGATGACAGTGCAGCTTCTCTAGAATAAATGATAATTAATTGAAACCCTCAGCTGCCGACAGGTGTTGTTGATATACCTCGATGGGGGGACACCTGAAAATGCGTGCACCGCCCGGGATTCGAATCCGGGACCTCTTGCTTACATGGCAGACGCTCTGTCCGTCTGAGCCACTGAGGACACAGACGAATAGCGCGACTGCAGGGACTTATCCCTTGCACGCTTCCCGTCGGCAGCTGAGGGGTTTCAATTAATTATCATTTATTCTAGAGAAGCTGCACGGTCATCAATGGTATCTGTTCTTACGAGAACAGTTATTATCTTCATATATACATAGTTAAAGGCCAACCAGCCATTGACCTTCGTCTGTGTAAATGCGCACAGGTTGCCCGAACTTTTACGGGAATCGTCACCTTAGTGTGCGCGAGTAATGAGTGAATGGGCAAATATCTATTAGGTACATTACGTATGTAGATTGTGGACAGTTGGGAATGTGGGTCTCACGGGAAACGTGCAAGGCATAAATCCCTGCAGTGTGTTCTCGGTGGCTCAAATAGATAGAGTATCTGCCATGTAAGCAGGAGATCCAGGATTCGAGTCCCGGTGGCGGCACACATTTTCAGCTGTCTCCATCGAGGTTTATCAACAACACCTGTCGGCAACTGAGAGTTTCCATTAATTATCATTTAATGCCAAAGCATAATATAGGAAAAATGTAAACTCATAGCAACTGTACAAAATGACGATTGCCAGTCTCAATTCTCGCATTAAAACAGCGTCTCGTTTATGTTACAGGTGTATTTGTTCTTGCAGCAGTACTCTACTCTCCGTATCCTTCACAGTGCGAACTTCGAGGTGACGGGCACGGTCCAACAAAGCTCCTCAAATTCTACTGTGCGAACAGTTGTGAGTGTCACATCTTGAATTGCTCTTTGTGGCTTGCCCCAGTTTCTTGTACGTTTCTCTCCGCGGCGCTAAATTGCTTCCAGTTAGAATGAAAACTACTGTGAAAAATTTTTTGAGCTTCGTGAACACTGGGCCCTACTGCTATATATATTACAAAAAGGAAGTAAGGTTAGGATTTAACGTCCCATCGACAACGACGTCATTCGAGATGGAGCACTAACTAGGATTGTTTTAATCATCTTGTGGTGTTGCAGTCCTACAGGATTGTTTTTGTTGGTGGGGAAGGAAATCGGTCGTGCCTTTCAAAGATACCATCGAGGCATTTGCCTGGAGCGGTTTGGTTTGATTTGATTTTGGCAGGGAAGCTAAAACAGCTTTGGTCTGACCAGCCACTGCCCGCACTAAAACCGAGTTTATTGTCCGAGATGTATATCTAATAAAGCCAACCAGTGCCCTTAAATAGTGCTAGGAGTCTCTTTACCAGTTCTTTGTTAGACACAATTGCTTCAGGTCTAGTTGCCCCGAAAATTCCGTGTCTCTTGCTCTCCAATGCCGTGTATTCGAAGAGTAGGTGTGATGCAGTTTCTGCACTCTCATCATGGATCCTACATTCAGGGTCTCCTTCCGTTATACCCATTGTGTATAGGTGTTTTTTGAAATTCTCATGGCCAATCATCAGTCCGACCATGATTTTAATATCTTTCCTGTTCAAGCCCAGGATTACAGAGCTTCTTTTAAAACAGGGCTTTGGCATCATTACCTCAACAAGTTTTTTGTTTATAGACCTTGGTCCAGAATTATACGTACTGTCTTCTAAGCCAGTTCCGTAGTTCTAGTTATATCATAGCCTTGATGATTGTCAGAACAGGTTCCAGTCCAATGAATTGAGTCTTTGCCCTCATCCTGCCAATTTGTCGGCTTGTTCATTGCCACCGATCCCTCAGTGGCCAGGGACCCATACTACACTCCTGGAAATGGAAAACAGAACACATTGACACCGGTGTGTCAAACCCACCATACTTGCTCCGGACACTGCGAGAGGGCTGTACAAGCAATGATCACACGCACGGCACAGTGGACACACCAGGAACCGCGGTGTTGGCCGTCGAATGGCGCTAGCTGCGCAGCATTTGTGCACCGCCGCCGTCAGTGTCAGCCAGTTTGCCGTGGCATACGGAGCTCCATCGCAGTCTTTAACACTGGTAGCATGTCGCGACAGCGTGGACGTGAACCGTATCTGCAGTTGACGGACTTTGAGCGAGGACGTATAGTGGGCACGCGGGAGGCCGGGTGGACGTACCGCCGTACTGCTCAACACGTGGGGCGTGAGGTCTCCACAGTACATCGATGTTGTCGCCAGTGGTCGGCGGAAGGTGCACGTGCCCGTCGACCTGGGACCGGACCGCAGCGACGCACGGATGCACGCCAAGACCGTAGGATCCTACGCAGTGCCGTAGGGGACCGCACCGCCACTTCCCAGCAAATTAGGGACACTGTTGCTCCTGGGGTATCGGCGAGGACCATTCGCAACCGTCTCCATGAAGCTGGGCTACGGTCCCGCACACCGTTAGGCCGTCTTCCGCTCACGCCCCAACATCGTGCAGCCCGCCTCCAGTGGTGTCGCGACAGGCGTGAATGGAGGGACGAATGGAGACGTGTCGTCTTCAGCGATGAGAGTCGCTTCTGCCTTGGTGCCAATGATGGTCTTATGCTTATTTGGCGCCGTGCAGGTGAGCGCCACAATCAGGACTGCATACGACCGAGGCACACAGGGCCAACACCCGGCATCATGGTGTGGGGAGCGATCTCCTACACTGGCCGTACACCACTGGTGATCGTCGAGGGGACACTGAATAGTGCACGGTACATCCAAACCGTCATCGAACCCATCGTTCTACCATTCCTAGACCGGCAAGGGAACTTGCTGTTCCATCAGGACAATGCACGTCCGCATGTATCCCGTGCCACCCAACGTGCTCTAGAAGGTGTAAGTCAACTACCCTGGCCAGTAAGATCTCCGGATCTGTCCCCCATTGAGCATGTTTGGGACTGGATGAAGCGTCGTCTCACGCGGTCTGCGCGTCCAGCACGAACACTGGTCCAACTGAGGCGCCAGGTGGAAATGGCATGGCAAGCCGTTCCACAGGACTACATCCAGCATCTCTACGATCGTCTCCATGGGAGAATAGCAGCCTGCATTGCTGCGAAAGGTGGATATACACTGTACTAGTGCCGACATTGTGCATGCTCTGTTGCCTGTGTCTATGTGCCTGTGGTTCTGTCAGTGTGATCATGTGATGTATCGGACCCCAGGAATGTGTCAATAAAGTTTCCCCTTCCTGGGACAATGAATTCACGGTGTTCTTATTTCAATTTCCAGGAGTGTATGTTTACCCTATTGCTTCCCCGTAGCTCCACCAGAGACATGTGGCATTCTGCAACATCTTAGATCTTGTTGCAAGAGCTGCCAATGATTTCAGTGCTGCCTGGCTGTCTGAATAGATGTAGATGCTACAGTCCTTGTAGCACCTACGCATATTCTCCTCCACGCACGCCCTGATTGCAGTAATTTCAGCTTGGATTACCGAGGCCAGTTTTCCTAGCGAGATGATGCCCTCCAGTCTTGGCTGAACCCCATACACCCTGGCCCCAGCGCCTTGCTCTGATTTCGACCCATCGGCGAACCAGACAATGTCCCCTGTATGGTGTCTAACTGTTTTTCCCACTGTTTCCTGCTTCCAATTATTATATTGTAAGGCTTGTCGAAGCAGTTGGGAGTTATTATATAGTCGGCCGGCATTTCCTCAGCCTTTTCCATATTTACCTCACTCACTATTTTAGTGTGTGATTCTGGATATCCCAGTGAGATCCAGTTTTTACCAGTTTTGAGTCTGTATGCTCGAGCTGCTGCCTTCATCTTGACCCAAAGATGTAGTGGAGGCATGTCCAGTATGGCTTCCATCCCAGCGGTTGGTGTGCAGCTAATTCCGCCTGTTATGGCTAAGCAGGCCGTTCTCTGCACCTTGGCAAGCTCCTTAACTGCAACCTACTGTTCTACCTTCTACCACCACACTACGGCCCCATAGGCAATCCTAGGTCTAACCACCATGGTGTACATCCAGTGCATATCCCTGGGGCTTAGGCCCCAGTTCTTGCTACAAGCCCTTCTGGTACTAACTAGAGTACCTTTCGCCTTGGAGTAGATGCTCTTAATGTGAGGGTTCCATGTTAGTTTCTCATCTAAGGTGACCCCTAGATATTTCACTGTCCCCTTCACAGGTAGAGTTTCATTAAAGAGTTTTAGATTCCAACTTGAGTGCTGGAGATGTTTCCTCGTGAATAGTACCACAGTCTTCTTAAGATTAACCCTTAGATTCTGTTTAATGCACCAGTCTTGCACAATGTCCAATGCACCTTGCGCCATATACCTAACTGTGTCAGTAAATTTGCCAAGTATTACTATGACAAGATCATCTGCATATACTTGGCAAAAGCATTGTCTGGAATTTAGAAGGGACAAAACTCTTCCTTTTGAACAATCTCTAGTGATGCTAATTACCATATTTTCATTCATCATCGCGGCCTCTACCATCCTTCCTCTAAGCATGGCCCTGGTCCACCTACATATAATGGTACCTAGGTCATGCACCTCTGCTGCCCTAACCATGGAATCGAAGGGTGTGTTACTAAAGGCCCCCTCGATGTCCAGGAAGATGCAGATGGCTATTTCTTGAAAGTGAAGTGCTTTCTTCAGCCTCCCAACAAGTTGATGGAGAGATGTCTCACATGATTTATCTGGTTATATGCGGGTTGGTTTGAATGTAGAGGAGCCCTAGTTAGTATACTCTCCCCAACATGTACATTATCAGATTCTCCAATGTTTTAAGAATGAAGGAGGACAGACTGATTGGTCTCATGTCCTTGGCCTTGGTATAATCAATTCTCCCTGGCTTTGGAATAAAAACAACCGTCGCTGCCCTGCAGGCATTGGGAATGATTCCTGTGGCTAAGCTAACCCTGTACAACCTGCAAAGGACTCTTACGAGATTCTCTCCTGCCTGTTGCAGGAGAGCTGGAAAGATTCCATCTGGGCCAGGTGACTTGAACGATTGGAATGTTCCCACAGCCCACTGGATTTTATTGAAATCGACACACTCTTTGGCCGATTTCCAGTCTTCTCTTCAAGTGCCTGAGAACCATTGTCTCTCAGGGATCGCATTCTGATCTATGTTATCCGGCAGAGCATATTGAGGAAAGTGAGTTTTGAGGAGTAGTTCCAATGTCTCATGTGCTGTCTCTGTATATTCCCCACCCTCCTTCCTCAACGTGCCTCTTGGATTAGTTGGTACTCTAGTGAGGATTTTGTGGAGTCTGGCTTGAGCAGCCGTGCCCTTCCTCACAGAATGCCTTCCAGGATGCCTCGCATTCTCTGAAAATTATTTCGAGTAGTTAGTTCATGAGCTCATGCGAATAATGAACGGTTGTGAAAACACGCTTGACCTCTTAGCAACAAATAATCCTGAATTAATAATGAGCATCAAAACGGAAAGAGGGATTAGTGAACACAGGGTTGTCGTAGCGAGACTGAATATTATAACCCCCAAATCCTCCAAAAATAAACGAAAAATATACCTATTCAAAAAAGCAAATAAAAATTCACTTGACGCCTTCCTGAGAGACAATCTCCACTCCTTTCAAATTAATAATATAAGTGTAGACCAGATGTTACTTGAATTCAAAGAAATAGTATCGGCAGCAATTGAGAGATTTGTACCAAATAAATTAACAAAAGACGGAGCTGATCCTCCTTGGTAACAAAACGGGTCAGAACACTGTTGCAGAAACAACGAAACAAACGTAACAAATTTAAACAGACGAAAAATCCCCAAGATTGGCGATCCTTTACAGAAGCTCGAAATTTAGCGCGAGATGCTTATAACAGTTTCCACAACGAAACTTTGTCTCGAAACCTGGCAGAAAATCCAAAGAGATTCTGGTCGTATGTCAAGTATGTTGGCGGCAAGAAACAATCAAGGCCTTCTCTGAGCAATAGCAATGGAGATACTATCTAAGACAGTGCTGCCAAAGCAGAATTACTAAACACAGCCTCCCGAAATGCCTTCACAAAAGAAGATGAAGTAAATATTCCAGAATCGAATCAAGAACAGCTGCCAACATGAATAACGTAGAAGTAAATATCCTCGGAGAAGTGAAGCAACTTAAATCACTCAATAAAAGTAAGTCTTCTGGTCCAAACGGTACACCACTTAGGTTCCTTTCAGAGTATGATGATGCTTCAGCTCCATACTTACCAATCATATACAACCGTTCGCTCGATGAAAGATCCGTACCCAAAGACTGGAAAGTTGCACAGATCACACCAATACTCAAGAAACGTAGTAGGAGTAATCCACTTAATTACAAACCCATATCATTAACGTCGATATGCAGCAGGATTTAAGAACATATATTGTGTTCGAACATTATGAATTACCTCGAAGAAAACAGTCTATTGACACACAGTCAACATGGATTTAAAAAACATCGTTCTTGTGAAACACAACTACCTTGCCATGGGATTTCAGATCGATACCGTATTTCTGGATTTCCGGAAGGTTTTTCACACTGTACCACACAAGCGACTTGTAGTGAAATTGCGCGCTTATGGAATATCGTCTCAGTTATGTGACTTTCCTGTCAGGGAGGTCATAGTTAATAGCAATTGACGGAAAGTCATCGCGTAAAACAGAAGTGATTTCTGGCGTTCCAAGGTAGTGCTATAGGCCCTTTGCTGTTCTTTATCTATATAATCTATTTGGGAAACAATCTGAGCAGCCGTCTTAGGTTGTTTGCAGATGACGCTGTTGCTTATCGACTTATAAAGTCATTAGAAGACCAAAACAAACTGAAAAACTATTTGGAAATGATATTTGAACGGTGCGAAAATTGGCAGTTGACCCTAAACAACGAAAAGTGTGAGGTCATCCACAAGAGTGCTAAAAGTAATCCGTTAAACTTCGGTTACACGATAAATCAGTCAAATTTAAAGGCCGTAAATTCAACTAAATACCTAGGAATTACAATTATGAACAACTTGAATTGGAAGGAACACGTAGAAAATGTTGTGGGGAAAGCTAAACAAATACTACGTTCATTGGCAGGACACTTAGAAAATGTAATAGACATACTAAGGAGACTGTGTACACTACGCTTGTCAGTCCTCTCTTAGAATACTGCTGCGTGGTGTGGGATCCTTACCAGATAGGACTGACGGAGTACATCGAAAAAGTTCAAAGAAGGGCAGCACGTTTTGTATTATAGCGAAATACGGGAGAGAGTATCTCTGAAATGATGCAGAATTTGGGCTGGACATCATTAAAAGAAAGGCGTATTTCGTTGCGACGGAATCTTCCCGCGAAATTGCAATCACCAACTTTCTTCTCCGAATGCGAAAATATTTTTTTGTCAAAGACCTACATAGAGAGAAACGATCACTACGATAAAATAAGGGAAATCAGAGCTCGTACGGAAAGATATAGGTGCTCGGTCTTCCTGCGAGCTATACGAGATTGGAATAATAGAGAATTGTGAAAGTGGTTCAATGAACCCTCTGCCAGGCACTTAAATGTAATTTGCAGAATATCCATGTAGATGTAGATGTGGAAGGTTGTAGTTGACAAAGGTCTCACGATATTTTGCCCCTTGTCCTTTACATCTCGCAAGGTTAAACAGTCTTCGTACCTGTTTTCTGTGCGTTTCCAAGTTATTGTTCCACCAAGGGACACTCCTATTTGTGCACTTCTTGGTGGTTGCGCAGTTGTCCTGGTATCAGGTCACTATGGCAGAGGTGCAGTATCTGCTACTTCCAGAAACTCCACTGGATTCGTAATCGAGGTTTTAATTTCCGATAAGCTTATGTCCATGTCCCTCCTGTATGTCTCCCAGTTTATTTTCCTGGGATTCATACAGGCCGTGGTCTGTCTGATTCCCATTTCAACCTTGAATTTAATATACATGTGGTCGGATGAGGATGGCTCTAACGCCACATGCCATTGTTTGCAATAGGTGCCCATCATCATGGAACCAAAGGTTATGTCAATTACTTCTTCTCTTCTGCTATTCCTGTATGTAGGTTCATTGCCCCTACTCAGGACCTCCAAGTTGCTAGACAAGAGAAATTCAAGAAGGTACTCACCTCTACTCTTGGTGTCATTGCTGCCCCACACAAGGTTGTGGCCATTGGCATCACATTCAAACAACAGCTGGTCGCCTTGCCGATGGCACACTTCTGTCAATCTCCTCACCTCCAAAGGAGGAGGAAGCTGTCTTCGTAAGGAAGGTATGCTGAGGCCAAAACAATTTCCCTCGTGATACCTTCCTCACGTTGCTGCATCCTAGTGGTCACGAGGTCCTTGGAGCAGAAATCTATCACTGGCATGGAAGAAATTCCATTTCTCACATGTATGCATGTTATGGAGTTTCTTAGATTTCTAGCTTAAATCAACTTACCTCCAGCGCCACCGAGGCCGAATACGCCCCGTTCATATAAGTAGGGTTCTTGTATCAGGGCTACGTCCACTTCCTGTCTACGCAGGCAGCGGCTCAGGGCAGCAGTGGTCCTTTCACAGTGCTGAAAATTAATCTGCAGCACCTCCAGTCTCTGTCGTGCTGCCAGCATTGCCCTTGAAGTCTTTGATTACCATGAGGGCAACTTGCGAGAATCCTAAAAACAATTTCAGGTCCTGCTCTCGCATCGCCTACAGGGACTTGTTCTGACCTCCATCACCAGGGTTTGTCCTTCTGGTACAGCCTTCTGGCTGATTACTCTCAAATCCTCTGTCAGACTTTTGGGTTCTGGACCCCTATTTTCTCGAACAGAGTCTTTGGAGAGACATCCTTAAGGATCTTTGGTACCCATATTGATACCTTTGCAGTCTTAAGAAGCTGAGCTGCCGTATTGACCAGCAGCATCCTATCCTCCCTCGAGGATATCATGGGCAACTTGTCCTTGAGCCATTCCACAGCCATTCCCCCTCATAGACAAAAATGATGGCACTCCGATCTAGATAGAACCTCCTGAAATTGGGTCCTGGAAAAGCGTCCCCCCCCCCCCCGCCCCCCCGCCCCCAAACTTTTCGAAGAGGGCCATCTGTACAAGCTACTACTGCTGCGTAGTGATGCCTACCAGTGGATAGCCTTCCTGGATAACTGCCATCTTAAAAACCGAGACTGCAGTACTGTAGGTTTGTTTCCTTATTTCTTGGCTTGGTTTTTTCTGGGCTCGCTTATCCTGAGAGGAGGGAGTCTTAGATTCCTACATTATCGTATTGTTGCCTGTCTTCGCGTTATGGGGGTCTGTGTATCCCCTTCAACCTGAGACAGTTATTCTTGGGGGTCTTGGGCTCACGCCCTTTTAATTCTTTCCAGTTATATTTGGCAGGCCATTCTTTTCCTTCCTTTTATTTCTGTTCCCTGAGACGTTTCCTCCTCTGGGCCCCAGACAAGGCTTTAATCTTGACCTGGTCCAACTTCTCAGTTACAGTTCCCACCTCTTTCTCAGGTCTAGACCCTGATTCAGTAGTGGGAGTGCATTCCATCAGTCCTGACCCAGATGTTTGGGTGTCTGAGGTCTCAGTTTGCCCCTCAGTTTGTTTTAATTTATTTTCGTCTGTCGTGCCCATCTTGGTCCCACGAGATTTGGGGATCTACGTGGTCCATACAACAGAAACCCCGCGCGGTGTAAGGCTACTTACTCAGGGAGATCGCCCGCTATCCCTGAGGCTCTGTTTGCGACACATCTTCCCATGTGCCTCACACACCTCAGCGCGGATTGTATCACACCTTTGGTTGGGAAAGGGAGTTAAGTAAGGACTTGGAGTGTATAAGGAAGACAGGACGTTGTGGGACACTCTTAGTCTGATCCATCAACTAAGACCTTTTTGGCAGAAGGTCCTCTATCTTCAGCGTAGGCCTGAGGTTCACGCGGATACGCAAACCTCTCCACCTGCAGGGGCAGTGCTTCGCCAAGGTGGTGTCTCCCGGGGAGGCCTGGAGCACTTTAGGGAGAACATGTGCATGATCGGGCGCGTAGTTTAGTTGACGTCCTCCCGAATGTGAGTCCAGTTCCTTAAGCACTGCTACATTTCACTCGGTAACATACGTTAAAAGCAATTTCCTGTAGAAAGAACAGCTCTGTTTTCGATAACCAATGGGAAACTATACTATAAACGGCGGTAAACTCCGCTGTGTCCATATCATAGACGATTGTGTATTATTTTTCGAGGTAGTGCCTCCAACGTCGATGCAGCAGGAAGTTGTTCGTTACTAAACATAAACATGTACTTCACATGAACTGCTTATTTAAGACCTCGTACTGCCTTAAGCATTCATTTCGACCATTAGTTCCTTACCACATAAGTATCCTATAAACTCTGGGTAATTTTGACCATAAATGTTTTGGGAGACTATATCGGTACCCATGAGACAGCATACATTACCTAATTGTTCCAAAACACCACACATAAAAAAGGGATTCTTCCGGGGCTCATAACTCGGATTCTGTTGGTGATAGAAAGGTAGGGTCAAGTGTCTCGGGTAGACCTTGGGCTAGGGACCATTTGTATAGCCAGCAGAAGAATCTTCTTAGTGACAGTATCCTACAGTACATGGTCAAAGTATGAATATTAGACTTCCTCCTGCTTAGGCAAATGGTGCAGATCGTTTTGCTCTTGTTCCATTTGATGTGGCCTACGGTGTACCTTAAGGGGCTTATGGAGGCACCATTAGTTCTTGGGCAGTTCTTTAGGGAAGCCTAAAAAATCGTGTTTTAACATTTTCTCCTGCCAAAACCGGACCTCAGATTCCAAGACGGCTAAGCACAGCAAATGGGTGTCATTTTTACGGTATATTCCTAAGCTCGCGGTCTTGAAAAGGCTTGAAAATTTTCTTGACATCTTTATCCGTTTCCGAGATACAGAGGTTCAAAGTTACTCTACTTGGACAAATACGCGCATATAATCGGGTGTGAGACGAAAACGTAGTTTATAAAGCGACGTTGCAGGGAGAAAATGCTGTAAGGTGTATCCGTTATCATCAGAAGGATTCTGGGAACCCCACATTGTAGTGCACGTAAAATCCGGTTTGAAATATAAAATTAGTTTTGCGTTACTTCGTTTTCACGTAAGTAAACTACCTAAATTTTACTGACCCATGAAGTTCTTTTCATATGAGTGACGTGTACCGATGTGGAAGGGAAATCAAGTGAACCAGCGGAAAAATGCTCCTATTGGGGCACAAAAAAGACTCTGACTTACCACTGGAAATTCGCTTAACGAGCATCTCCCATAACGCGCAATTCGCATAACGAATAAAAAAAATTGTAAAAAAATGACTCGCTTAACGAGCGATTTTTCGCATAACAAGTGACGACGATTTAGTGTGACGTCACCAGCCGTTGAAATGATAATTAAATCAAGACCCTAAACTGCCGAAAGGCGTTGATATACATCAAAGGGGATAGTTGACAATGTGTGCTCCGATCGGGACTGGAACCCGGGATCTCCTGCTTACAGGGCAGACGCTCTATCCATCTGAGCCACTGGGGACACAGAGCATAGTGCGACTGCAGGGATTTATCCCTTCCACGCTCTCCCGTGGGACCCACATTCCCAACTTAATGTCACACAGCATAGTGCGATGCCATCTTTATATCACCAGCCGTTGGCGCGCGGCGGGGGAACCGTTCAACAGAATGAACACATTTCACTGTCGGCAATGGCGTATGAACAATGTCTTTAGTACATACTGCAGTCTGGGTTTAGGGCTCTTTCTTCAACCATCTCAGTGCAGCCCGTGAACACACATTTTTTCTAAACTTGTGTTCACACAATGTTTTTTTTGTGTGTGTTCAAATTTTAATAACCTTCGTAGGAATGTCCTCGAATATAAAGCCGCAAGAAGACACCATAAGAGAAAGAAACTGACCTTAGAAGTGAAACGTTAAATCACTGAAAAACACGAACGTGGTGTGAGCGTTGCCGATTTAGCACGCACGTACAGTCGGTCTACATCAACTATTTGCCCTGTCCTCAAGAACAAGGACAAGATTAAAGAGATAGATGCTTCAAAGGAAGGAACAAGAGTATCTAAACAATGGTTGCGTATTCATACCGACCGCTGTGGCCGAGCGGTTCTAGGAGCTTCAGCCCGGACCCGCACTGCTGCTACGGTCGCAGGTTCGAATCCTGCCTCGGGCATGGATGTGTGTGATGTCCTTAGGTTAGTTAGGTTTAAGTAGTTCTAAGTCTAGGGGATTGATGACCTCAGATGTTTAGTCCCATAGTGCTCAGAGCCATTTGAACCATTTTTGCATATTCTGGGCGATGTGACAGGTTGCTCCTTATATGGATAAATGAAAAACAATTGCAAGGCAACGCTATTAACGAGAGCATAATTTCTGAGAAGGCGATAATGATTTTCGTCGACCTCGTTTAGAAAACTCCAGGATCATCAGGGGCAGAAGAAGTGTTTTAGGGAAACCGTGAATTGTTAGAGAAGTTTAAAATATGAACTGGCATCCAAAGCGTTGTGAGGCACCGTGAAACAGCATGCTCCTACACAAAGGCAACAGAGATCTGCATCAGCAACTTCAAGATGCTCGTAGATTCTGAGGGTTACCTTCGCAACAGGATTTTAATTGTGACGAGACAGGTCTATCCTGGAAAAAGACGCCGAAGCGTGCCTTTACAACAGCAGAGGAGAATGCATTGCCTGGTCCCAAGCCAAAGAAAGACTGCCTCACACCGCTATTCTGTGCCAATGCAAGAGGCAGTTTGAAAATTAAACTCCACGAGCGTTCAAGAAGTGTAAAGTCCAGAAGAACGGGTTAAATGTAATGTCAAGGTCCAAAAACAATGCTTGCGTGACTTGTGAATTTTTTAATGATTGAATCAATAAAGTCTTTGGTCCTTCGGTAAAAAATATTTGCTTGAGATGAATCTGCCATTCTATGTCTTGCTTGTTATGAACAACGCTCCTGCCCACTCTTCAGGCTTACAATATCACCTCCTTGAAGAATTTCAGTTCATCAGGATCCAATTTCTGCCTCCCAAAACCACTCCGTTGCTCCAGCCTATGGACCAGTAGATTATTTCTAACTTTAAGCTATACACAAAGCACTCTTCGAGCATTGCTTTGAGTTGACTGAAGCTGCCAATTTCACTCTCAGAGAGGTTTAGAAATATCACTTCAATGTCGCTGCCTGCGTCAAGATGATCGACAAGGCGTGGGAAGGGGTTACCAAGAGAACTCTTACTTCTGCTTGGAAGAAGCTTTGGCCAGAGTGTGTTGTGGAATGTGACTATGATGCATTTCAGTCAGTACCTTTGGAGCCCATAGTCAACGAGATTGTGTCTTTGACCACCGAAGAGCTTATGGAGTTGTAGTGTGTTTCACAGCAGGAAGCTGCGGAGAGGAGTTCTTCAGAGGAGGAAAAGGAGGAGGAGGAGATGGTAACAGCAAAGCAGCAATCTTGTGGCGCAATAAGAGAAATGCTGAAAGCATGGGAATAGATTGCATCATACATTGAAAATCATCACCCCAATAAAGCAGTGACAACGCGCACTACAAATTTATTTGACGATAATGCTGTGTCACATTTCGCCAAATGTTGAAGTATTGGCAGAAACAAATGACTATAGATAGCTTCCTACTATAAAAGAATTAGTTATGTATTGTGAATAATAAAGTACACAATACTGTATGTATTTTTTTTAAATAAATGGCATGAATAAGATAAAACTTTAAGCATTTTTCCTGCGTGGAACGCATTACAGTATTTTGAATTAATTTATTTGGCACAAATTGTTTCACTTAACGAGTGTTTTGCACTACGAGTAAGAGTCTGGAACTAATTATGCTCGCTATGCGAGGTACCAAGTGCCTCATTCTACTTTCCTCTGTACCTTCAAAAACTTTCCCAAAAATTTTGGCAAGCGAACATATTCGTGTTTTTTAAGCTGAGAGAGGAGATAGAGACAGTGGGAAAGAGACGGAGAAGTAATAAATACTGGAAGATAACGTTTGTGGTGTATAGAGAGCGAAGGAGACAATGGCAGTGTGTGAGAAAGGGAAGGACACATTGTCAGTGGAACATGGTTGACAATGACAGAGCAGTGTGGGGGAAACATTGCCAGTGGGAGAGAAATAAAGATGATAAAGTGGGAGTGAGTGAGAGCCAGAGATAATGGCAGAGTCTATGACAGTGACAACGAGGAAGAGAGAGACAGTGAGAAGACCCTGCAGCAGGAGGAAGGAATGGATGAGACAGTAGCAGTAAGAGAGAGCAAGAGAGAGACGGTGACCGTGCAGGAGACGGTAGTAGCAGAACAGAAAGGAGGAGGCTGTGGTTGTGAAACAGGAGACGCTGACAGACAGAGAGACAAAAAGAGATATTGACACTGAGTTGGGCTGAATGAGTGAGTGAGGACAGACAAGTGGGAGTGATGAGTAAGAGCGATTTGCAATGATGGACTAGTGGCTGTGAGAGAGTTACAGTTGCGGAAGCTCACGAGAGTGATAGGTGAGTTGCATATTGACAAGAGCAGAATACATTCGCAAAGCCCGAATTTTGGTAAAATTTTTAACGCTGCTGTGCAAGATAGAGGGAGACAGCTCGTGCTCCACTTTTCAGTCTGTCTTTTAAACCTGAGCATTTTTCCGCTGGTGACGGGTGTGCTCTACAGATGTACTGGTGACTTCAATGCAGGTAACGAAGACGAACTCTTTCTAGAAATAACTTAATGTCTTGAAATATTGTGATATCATACAAGTCAAATTTAGTAGATTCTGATGTCATTATTTAGGGCATGTAAGTATTTTATTCATTAATTTGCCCGATATATTTCAGTTTCACATGACACAATGGTAAAGAAGCAATTCAGTTATTGAGCGATGTATACTGGCTCAGTTTCTAACTGCAATCAATTATAAATCAGGCGTACTGGATTTGCCACAAAATACTGATCCTCAAGAACTAGCTGTGTTGTTTGCAACATTCCCGATAAGCTTAACTAATGGTCTCTTTAACTCGAAAGTCGTAAGTCTTACGGCCTGCTTAAGAAGTATTTACTTGTTTGTATTAACAGGAATATTCTGACCAAAAGCGTGCAGACACAATTCGGCAAAACTGTTGTAGTCGCCTACTGGCTTATAAACACGAACAGCGTACGCAGTAGATAAAAATAGGATGAGAGATGTGAATCACCGGCCCTTCGGAGTTCATGTGTTTTCAAATGAGTGAAACTCACCTGGCTGTTCTCGTCCATCAGATTACGTTAGGCTGTTTGATGACCTTTGGGTGCTGTCACTGAGGGACAAGGCGACCGCTTTCATCATGACCTCAAAAAAAAAAAAAAATAGGTTGCGAAGACGGTATCAGGGCCGCTGGAGTCTATTTATATAAGGAAAAATGTAAGTATATTTGTGTGTTCCACACCTCCTCCTAAACCACCAGCTTGCAACCTGAAGAAAGAAGAGGTACAAGCCATTAAGAATCTCAGCGCCGACAAGAGTATATTGGTACTGCCTGCCGATAACGGAAATGCGACGGTCGTAATGAAGACCGAAGATTATGAGCAAAAGATCCGAGACCTATTAGATCCGACGACGTACCGAAAACTAAGCGCAGATCCGACGCAGCGTATCACACGGAATACGAATCGATTAATCAAGGCGTCTTCTCTGCCGGCGGACATACAGAGAAACCTGCGCAATACAGAAAACCTACCACCCCGGCTGTATGGATTACCCACGATCCATAAGAACAACGTTCCACTGAGACCGATTGTAAGCGCTCCTGGCTCACCGACGTATAAACTGGCAAAACACTTGGCCCCTCT
This sequence comes from Schistocerca serialis cubense, assembly GCF_023864345.2. Classification (NCBI taxonomy): domain Eukaryota; kingdom Metazoa; phylum Arthropoda; class Insecta; order Orthoptera; family Acrididae; genus Schistocerca; species Schistocerca serialis. Next base: position 1,187,041,175 of record NC_064638.1, read on the forward strand.
GCTCCAGACACATGTAGGGAAGACCGACACATACGTAAAGGGCTCAGGACATTTCACTGAGAAGCTGAAGAAACTGAAACTTGCACCAGGCGACATCTTGGTCAGCTTTGACGTTGTTTCGTTGTTTACGAAAGTGCCACTCAGTGACGCTCTGGAGCTCATCGGTTCCATTTTCCCGCAAGTCATCAGAAAGGTCTTCCATACATGTGTCACCACGAGCTATATCACGTGGAATGACGATTTCTACGAACAGCTGGAAGGCGTCGCCATGGGTAGTCCTCTTAGTCCAGTAGTGGCTGTCGTATCGGCCGCCGCACAGTAGCCGTCAACTCGGCGCGGCGTACTACAGTACGCGCGGCACACAGCGAGTACCGCTGGTGCCGCACACGATGTCAACTGGCGCAAGTGAACGCGTCGTTGCGGGGTTGGCGGCAGCGCACACACCACTATCGATTCGGATTACCCTGGCGGCGCTGCCCTTGCCACCAGAGTGAGTAACTGTATAAGGGCGCCACCTACCAACACTCTGATTGGCCGGACCTGCGGATTTAAGCGAGCTCCCTGAACCCGTTTAACCAGTTCAATCTTCGCCGATGACTGTGTAATTACCCGGCTGCTGGATTCACGACGACGGAACCGTACTGTGGCCTCCCTGGCTGGAAACTTTCGACGCGTCGGTATCGACTGGTTGCCAGTGGTCTGGACTTGAACTCTCTACTAGTAACTCTGATTTCTCCTTGGCGCTACAGCCAGCGAAGTGTTGTGTAGTCGGACTTAAGTTTCGTTTTGAATGACAGAAGGTCAAATAAATTTGGTTATCACGGAATATTTGTTGTGTTACAGTGCGGACATAACACAACAGTGGCCAACTTCTTCATGCAACAATTCGAAGCACAGGCACTCGACTTGGCGACTTTCAAACCTAAGGTGTGGTACAGGTACGTCGGTGATACTTTCGTGGTGTGGAGCCATGGTGAAGAACAGCTCGGTCACTTGCTAAGACACTTGAACAGCCTCCATGCCAACAAAAAATTTACCATGGAAGTAGAACAGGACAAGAAACAGTCATTTCTAGATGTGCTGGTCACAAGGGACGGCGAAAACCTGGGACACAGCGTATATCGAAAATCGACACATACGGGCCGTTACCTGCACAAACTATCAAATCACTATCCGAGCCAGAAAAGAGGCATGATTAATATGCTCGTAACGCGAGCAAGACGAATGTGTGAGCCGCAGCACCTTAGACGAAAAATGGAACACCTGGAAAGTGTTCTGAGGAGCAATGGGTACTCCACAAATTGTATTAGAAGTGTAACAGAGCAAGACACTCGGCGAAGTAAGGAATAAGAAAAAGAAAAGTCAGGTACGGCTTCTCTGCCATACATTCCCAGAGTGACGGACAGAATCGGCCGTATGTTGCGCAAGCTTGCCGTAAAGACGATTTTCAAACCGACAAGGAGGAGCAAAGAGTGTCTTAGATCGGCGAAGGAGAAAAGGGACCCACTTGCAATGTCGGGAATGTACTGTATACCGTGCACACACGGAAAAGCTTATGTCGGAAGGACTGGACGATCAATCAACACCAGGATCAAAGAGCGTAAGCGACATTGCAAGTTGGGGCAGGTGGAGAAATCGACCGTGGCAGAGCACGTACTGAGACCGATCATGTAATAAAATTCGCCGATACGGAAGTTCTGGCTGTAGAGAACCACTATCACACGCGCTTGTTCAGAGAAGCTGTAGAAATACAAAAACATGCGAACAGCTTCAACAAGAAAGAGGAAAGCCTTAAGGTAAACGGATCCTGGCTTCTCGTACTGCAGCGAACGACCGTCGCAGGTAGCAAGAGGAGAACCGCACCGGAAATGACCGCGGAGAAGCCCTCGGACGTTGGCGCGCCAGGTACATATAGTCTGCGGCCGCGAGCTCGGCTCCAGTTCACCACCGGCAATGGAGGGTGAAGCTTTGACAATGCCAGCCACTCGTGCTGGCGAAACGTCAGTAAAATCATTAGATGAACGTCGGCCGAAGAACCCGAGACAGGAGCCAATTGACAGTTTGTCAATTTCTGACGATTTTTCTTTTGTTTTGGATTGAGCTACGGCGTTCTATCGGTGTAAAAGCATTCTGTTAGCTAGCAAATAGTTTTCTGAGAACAAATCCAATATATTTAACAAGGTAAAATACTTTTCCTCCACGAAACCTAACGAGATAATTACCTTTTACAGATAGCATTCAGACAATTGGAATCCGTGAGGAATGATAGTGGGCCCACTTCCGGCTTTATATAAGGAAGAATTTCTCTGTTAAAGACGTTACATCAAATATAAATTTTCTATTTATGCAGACCAGTAATCTTTACTCCATGGGGAGTGCTACATTGCAAGGTAGACTGTAGGCTGTCTGTAGAGCTTCGATGAATGATTTTTCAAGGTCCAGCATCACAAAAATAGCAGCAGTAGCGGCGTCAAGTGTACAGAATTCTATAACGACAGTCTTGTTAATACTTCAGCTCTACGACTGCTATCAAAGAAGAGTTATTCCTTTAATTCTTTTTTTCTCAATTCACTATAGGAACTTGAAGAGATCTATAAACAGATTTTAATGAACTGCAATTTAATAATTTAAGTATGCATTTAATGAACTTCAATGAGTTAGACTCGATAAGATTAATAGGCTTGTGCACTAAATGATGGTAGCCGTATAACTTATTACCAGAATTATCTCAAGTAAACGAAATATTGCCTTTCCTCTATTGAACAGTTATTTTAATCACTACCGCGGTACAAGACTCTGCGAAGAGGAGTTAGGTTTGATTTTGTCTTGTGCAGTATTAGCGCAAGTACTGTAATTAATTTATGTTTGTGGTCTTTTCCATTTGGTGAAGTCGTGGAAAGCTGAGCAGCTGGTTCGTTACCCACGAGTTCAGTCTACCACAGAATGTAAGGTCAGACAAGAACATTTTGTGTTCTCTCGCTATATTCCGCCTGTAACAGCTTCTCAGCAAATCTTTCACTTTTTATAGGACAGATAATTCTATCATTTCACTGGTAGTTACTGTAAAATACTGTGATGTGTGTACAATTAAGTTTTTGTCCATCGTCTTTTGAAAGGGTGCGACGAGTCTTATTAGCAATAATTGATCACTGTGAATAATTAGAGAAGGTATTAGCGATTAGTGGCTGGATATTAGGTTATGGTCAAGACTCACCAGTATTCCCAAATGCAGTGCAAACAAGAAGCGAATATGCAAAATATTACTAATATTTCCGTGGAAGCTGAGGCAGCTTAGGTATCACAAGCTACAATAGATCCGCTAGCCGAGATCCTTGAACAGTTAAAGACAGTTAGCCTCACAGGAACCTGAGGTGGCAAGGAAAGTTGAAAGTGCTGCCTAACAACAATCAGCTACGGTTAATCAACAAATAGAAGTGGCTACTGAGCTATCTCAGTTAGTAAATACAATTTGAATTATCTCACGGAAGGTAGAAAATGTGCCAACAAAGCAACATTTAGAGTCAGTTACTGACCAAGCTCTGACATAGTACGCAAACAGGAGGAAATGACTAATGATTTAATTCAGTTACTCCAAGTTGAGGAAGCAATTCCTAATGAGTTACAAAAGGAGATAGAAGAAATCAGAAGACGACAAGATATTGGCGAAGCAACTGTTAGTCAAATGACAATAACTTTAAATAACAACGCTTCAGATTATGAAGATGTGATAGCAAATAAGTTTGATGAACATCGAGTTCAATTGTCATCCAAGTTAGAGAAATGGGGCTTACCCTTAAACGAATTGTACACGCAAGTGCTAAGGGAAGAAAAGGAACAACTAGACTCTGTTTTCCTGCAGTGGCGCATACAAATAGCGCAACCAGTCGAATATGTCTGTAGGAACATGGAAGATACCCAAGAGGCAACGAAAAATTCTCACTTCGTAATTCTACATCTACATTTATACTCCGCAAGCCACCCAACGGTGTGTGGCGGAGGGCACTTTACGTGCCACTGTCATTACCTCCCTTTCCTGTTCCAGTCGCGTATGGTTCGCGGGAAGAACGACTGTCTGAAAGCCTACGTGCGCGCTCGAATCTCTCTAATTTTACATTCGTGATCTCCTCGGGAGGTATAAGTAGGGGGAAGCAATATATTCGATACCTCATCCAGAAACGCACCCTCTCGAAACCTGGCGAGCAAGCTACACCGCGATGCAGAGCGCCTCTCTTGCAGAGTCTGCCACTTGAGTTTATTAAACATCTCCGTAACGCTATCACGCTTACCAAATAACCCTGTGACCAAACGCGCCGCTCTTCTTTGGATCTTCTCTATCTCCTCCGTCAACCCGATCTGGTACGGATCCCACACTGATGAGCAATAAGTATAGGTCGAACGAGTGTTTTGTAAGCCACCTCCTTTGTTGATGGACTACATTTTCTAAGGACTCTCCGAATGAATCTCAACCTGGTACCCGCCTTACCAACAATTAATTTTATATGATCATTCCACTTCAAATCGTTCCGCACGCGGGGGTGAGATGCTACAGAGCACTGCATTGGACAATAACAATGCGCGCTCTTATCAGATGCCTGGCGAACAAAATCCAGATGCAACACAGGGTATGATGCCACCTACTAACTTATGCACAAATATATTAATGGAAGGACAGCTTACGTTCACCATGGATCACAAACTCAAATGAATCTGTGTACAATTACAATGCAAGCAATGATCAGTATGGTAATCAGCAGCATTATCCACAATCGAACAGTTATCGCGGAAATGGTGCTAATGGTAATTAAAACAATGGAGCTCATGAAAATGGATCCAACTTCTGACCCAGTAGAGGACGACAAGGAAGTGAGACAGAAGATATGATCTGGTTCCCGATTGCCAATCATTTGAACTGTAATGAACAGTAAGTGCATATTCTGCAGCATCCGAATAACCAGAATTGGTGAGAGCAAATTATATTGATAACTGATGTTACTGATGAGTACGCCCTCAATATGAAATTAGCAAGTCAAACATGAAATTAGCAAGTCAGACTAACACTGACTATTTCATGCCCCAAGAAGGTCGTCAATAGTGATTGCAGGGGCTGTAGACAAAAGTTCAACTTTATGCAATACAGTGATGGAGGGTAGTTGCCTGAAAGGTGAACTCTGCTCAGACACAAAACAAAGCGAAGGAGATCTTGGAGTGGCGCCGATCTCTGCAGTTAAAGCCACAGTGGAAGGAACTCCTGCGACAGTTAGGATAGAGTTAGGGGCTATTGTTAACGCTGTTTCCTCCAGCTTCTTCGACAGGCTATCTCAAGGAGAGAACTGCCTATGTTACCAGTTCATAACTGTAGTATGGCTGCAACTGTGGGACATAAATTCCAACCAGTAATGAGGCAAACGGTGTTGAATATGAAACTAGGAAATGCAGATCCGTCATGCGCATTCTTACTAATTAATATCTGCATCTACAACATATTCCACATGCCACTGTACGGTGCTACCCTGTACCACTACTAGTCCTTTCCTTTCCTGTTCCACTCGCAAACAGAGTGAGGGAAAAAGACTCTATATGCCTCTGTATGAGCCCTAATTCCTCTGATTTCTATGGCTGTTATCCGTTACTGATGGAATAGGCACCCCTCAGCAGTATCTCTTGTGTTTGCTCTTGCTCCTTCGTAGGTCTTGTTGGACCTCTTTTCCATCAGTCTCCATATCCCATTGCCCCCTATTAGGTCTAGTTGGACCTCCCTTCCATTAATCTTCATAAATTTAATAGCCGTTTGTGTCTGAGGTTTGGAGGCAATATGTGAGAAGGACAGTAAATTGAACTTGTCAAAAGGAATATTTTTATGAAGATTTGTGGAAAGGAGATCTAACTAGACCTACTAAGGACCGAGGTCAAACAACAATGATCCTGTCAAGCTGTGCCTTTTCCATTAATAATGGATAACAGCCACAGAAATCCGCAATATCCAAAGCGAGAGGATCCTGTACTAGAGTTACTTGACCAAGAATAGGAGAAATTAAAAGAACCAGTGCATGTAACATCTGAGCAGAGGACTAAGCAAATTTTCTATACCCACACACAATCTTTCATTATCCAGTCCCCTGGAAACTAAAATATGCAGTAGAAGGGGAAATAAGTCGTATGATTAAATGGGTAGCCATTGAACCCAGGAATAGTCCACACTGCAGCCCACTCTTTGTTGTGCCAAAACCCAGTGAAAAGGTTTACTTGGTATGCAACTCCCAGATGGTGAGTAACATCACAGCTCCAGTACACACACATCTGGAGAATACACACAAATTAATACAAAAGTTCAATGGCGTTAGATACTTCTCCAGTATAGATTTGAGACCTTCATTCTGGCACATAGCCCTTGGACAATCCTCCAGTAAGTACACAGCCTTTCCAGATGCTGTTTGTAGCTATCACATTAAAGTATTGCCATTTGGACTCAATGTGAGCTCCAGCGTGTTTATTTCTGCACTGGACAATGTGCTTGGACACTTGCTACGAAGTCGCCTCAAGTTGTTTGTTGATGATCTACTAATCGTTATGTCAATATGGAATGAACATGTTTCACTTTTATCTCAAGTACCATAAACATTGTGAGAATCTGGAGTAACAGAAAATCTCTAGAAGTCTCACTTTGGTCTGGAAATAATAAGGTTTCTCAGTCATCTTACAGATTCAGAAGAGACTCTGCCCGATTCCAGTAAAATTCGTGCTTTTAGGCGTTTTGTACCAGATCAGTCGCTGAACGCTTTGTCAGTGTTGAGTCTATTGAGTAAAAACGTGCGCTGGCCATGGACAGAATAATGTGAAGTGGCTTTCGACGATATTCAGAGTGTGCTCTTGAATTCAGAGATTCTCTGCCACCCTGACATGTCAATTGAATTTGTTTTACTAAAGGACACATCCTCCATGGGATTAGGGGCTTATTTATTCCAAACCTGAATCATCGATGGACCACCAACACTTTGTCCCGCTGCACTCGCCAGTACATCATTGTCACCACGCAAACGCTCGTATACAACAACTGAGCAAGAAGCATTGGCAATTGTGTGGGCCTTTCGAAAGTTCAAATATTATTTGTATGGGTCGCACAGAATTGTTTATTATGATCATCAAGCTTTAAGCTTTCTTCAGCTGTATAAACTATTGCATGTACGACTTGCTCGATGGATAACATCTCTGCAAGAATAAAATTTCCAAAATAATATATTACAAGAAAAGATAATATTATTGCAGGTACCCTATCAAGGCTACCTGAAGGGCTAAATCAGGAAACAGCTTTGGATGATCGTAATGAGGAATTCACTGTCTTGTTAATGCAAATTCAGATAAACCAGAATTATCATTTACTGTTATTCAAAAGTGTGTCAGCATTGCAAGAGCAAGACCAAAAGTGACTACTGCGATTCAAAAACTTCAACAGCAACCGGATTACAGACTGCATCAGTTTAACAAGCTAGTGAGTAATGTTTTATTTCACAGAAGGAATGTGCATGCTATGAATTGGTGTGCATGTATTCCAGAAGCTTACAAAAAAGGAATTCATCTGATATAAACATCACGAGGAAGATCAAGCCTACTGGTGCTTTCCAGATGTAAGGTGGAAGGTTCAGTGCGAGATTAGACCTTGTCAGATATGCCAAAAGGCAAAACCAAACGACAGAGATGGCAAAGTATATTTGGAGATAGTATCTATTCTTTCGGACATGTCCGAAAGAACAGATACCATCTCCATATATAGTTAAGGCTAACCGGCCATTGACCTTCTTCTTCTGTGCGGATGCACAGGCATTGCCCGAGCTCTTACGGGACTCGGTCAGATTGTCTGCCGCGAGTAATGAGTGTAGTGGGCAGGGGCACTACGAATGCTGTCTGTGGACATTAAGTTGGGAATGTGGGTCTCACAGGGAGCTTGCAAGGGATAAATCCCAGCAGTTGCACTATCCTCTGTGTCCTCGGTGGCTCAGATGGATAGAGCGTCTGCAATGTAAGCAGGAGATCCCGGGTTCGAGTCCCGGTCGGGGAACACTTTCTCAACTGTCCCCGTTGATGTATATCAACGCCTGTCGACAGCGTAGGGTCTCGATTTAATTATCATTTCGAGGTAGCAAAGGTTTGTTGCATTCGATCGTTCCAAGCAAGCCACTCACAATTGCAGATCTAGAGGTGGCTGCAAGCACATTGCTGCTTTTTTCGACATATTTACGACATATGTGAAGATCTTTCCACTGAAAACAGCAATGTGTCCACCTATACTGAAAAGATAAATTCGACGACTTTTTTCTGTGTGTCAGAAAACCTTGCGCAGTTTTATCTGATAACGCAACTAATTTCACATGCTTTTCTTGGTGAAATGCAATAAATCAAGCAGATATCCGACAGATATTATCTTGAGATCATAAATAATCTTCCACATGATATGACACATTACACACCCTCTGAACTGATGTATAAAAGGGGGGATACGATCTAACTGTAAAAGTTCCAATAGAAACCAATGAGTGGGAATAGAACGTTAGAATGGCCCTGGTTAACTTAGCCAAAACGAAAAGACTCGTGCATGAATGTAAGATACTGACAAGGGTTAGTATACGTGTGCTACTGAGGAGACACCCCAGACCGTCACTGCTAAGCGAGTGGAATAAAAAGTGGCAACTTTTATATGTATGACCTTTCACAAAACTCAGGATAGAACATCCGAGTGCATATTTATTGGGATACCCCGGAACCAGTCATATTAAAGGTTTGCATCCTGATCAAGACCTAAAGGAATTCTACACCTGATGAGTGGAACGTCCAAATAGGGCTTAATTGTGTGTATACATTATTTATGTAAATGCTTCTTAGTTGTAAGTCATGAATTTTTTTCCAGAGAACTTCAAGAGATAATTCTTATTAATTTGTGTATTAATATTTTCTTCACAGATGATGTGATATATTTAATGATACTTGTGTACTTAGCTTTCTGAGTTTAGAAGATGACAGTGAAGATTAGTAGTAGTAAGAGTTAACATATAGGTATAAGTACGTGATTTGTTTGAGGATGAATATTTCAGTTTTTATTGTTGGAAAGAAGAACAATTTTCCCAGAGACATTAAAGCTCATTCATCGAACCTAATAAAGTGATTAATCGGGTTTATTCGTATGAAAATATTCTGTGCCATTGCAATAGTAATTTCTGGATTGCTATTATAATGAGTCAAAGTTTTTGGCTGTAAAGTTACGAGTGACTGGTACGGATGGTGTATGGTTGTGGAATCGTGGCATGTATCTTGGGTTGACCACATAATTTTCCATGAGACATCAGCTCAAACCATAATGAAAGAACAACTACAAATTTATCATAATTGTACACTGAAGCGCCAAAGAAACTGGTATAGGCATGCGTATTCAAATATGGAGATACGTAAACAGGCAGAATACGGCGTATAGCGTCCCCAGTGCTATATTACGAAAAGACTTACAAACAGTATTTATAAAGAAGAGACATTAAAGAATTGAATAATATATTTTTATCATGTAGCCGTAAAATAATAATTTCTCTGTGCAGGTTTAGATTGCAAAGAAATAATTTATAACAAAATGATCTAAAGAGACGACAAGATACGCTCTTTTGTTAATTTTTTAGTCGACTTCACTTCCTCTTTTGTCTTGAGTGTGTATAGACGGACATCTTGCGAGTGCTGGCAAATGTAAGCATATTTGTATGAGTTAGGCAGATAATATATTAATTGAATATTATTGTGCACTTTTAATTTGTAAGAGGTGATCCCGATTTCATGTCCGCCTTCCTTGAATTGGCCTGCATTCAAGTAATTTACAGTTCAACAATCGCAGCGGCCGATGCAGCCAACGACGTCATTACGTGGCAATATTAACTTACGAAAAATTAGCGGAAGCGAAATACTCGCCCGCTATTAACATAATATTAATTTTTCTCCACAGCCGCACGAAGTTGCAGAAATACGTAGCTTTAAGATTCTTATTTTTCAGTACCATAGCCTAGAGCCAGAGCCAGGACTCCGACTACAATACAATGGTTAACGGAGGTAAGAAAAATACTCTCGCGCGTGTGTGGGCCGCAATTGTAATTAATAACTAAAGATTTCTTGCTTTAAAGTGAACTGACTAGCCGAGGAAATTAATATGAAAAGTTTATTACATTGTTCAACTTATATGCTCATGTTTTAAAAGATTCAGCGAGTCTAACATTCATTAACGTAACAAATAATTTGAGATTAATATTGTTAAAAAGGAGAACTTCAGGAAATCATTTAATCGTAAATCAAAATTAAATGAAATATCATTTTTATTAAGGCCCACCACGTAAGTCGGCAACAATCAAAAAATAATAATAACAATAATAATATATTAAATTACGACGGCCGACGGACGCGAGAGGCGCTGTGGTCGGCATCTCCTATATAAGACAAGTGTCTGGCGCAGTTGTTAGATCTGTTACTCCTGATCAGGATATAAGTGAGTTTGGACGTGGTGTTATAGTCGGCGCACGAGCGATGGGGCACAGCATCTCAGAGATAGTGATGAAGTGGGGATTTTTCCGTACGACCATTTCCCGAGTGTACCGTTAATAACAGGAACCCAGTGAAACATCAAATCTCCGACATCGCTGCGGCAGGAAAAAGATACTAGAAGAACGAGTCCAATGACGACTGAAGAGAATCGTTCAACGTGACAGAAGTGCAACCCTTCCGCAAATTGCTGCAGATTTCAGTGCTGGGCCATCAACAAATTTCAGCGCGCGAACCATTCAAAGAGACATCACCGGTATGGGCTTTTGGAGCCCAAGACCCACTCGTGTACCCTAGATGGCTGGACGACACAAAGCTTTATGCCTCTCCTGGGCCCGTCAACACCGACATTGGACTGTTGCTGACTGAAAACATGTTGCCTGGTCGGACGAGTTTCGTTTCAAGTTGTCTCGAGTGGATAGACGTTTACGGGTACGGAGACAACCTGATGAATCCATGGGCCCTGCATGTCAGTAAGGGACTGTTCAAGCTGGTGGAGGCTCTGTAATGGTATAGGGCGTGTGCAGCTGGAGTGAAATGGGACCCCTGGCACATCTAGACACGACTCTGACAGGTGATACGTACGTAAGCATCCTGTCTCATCATCTGCATCCATTCATTCCATTGTGCATTCCGACGGACTTGGGCAATTCCAGCAGGACAACGCGACACCCCACACGTCCAGAATTGCTACAGAGTGGTCCTAGGTACACTCTTCTGAGTTTAAACACTTCCTCTGGCCACCAAACTCCCCAGACATGAAAGTTATTGCGCATATCTGGGATGCCTTGCAACGTGCTGGTCAGAAGAGATCTCGACCCCGTCGTATCCTTACGGATTTATGGACAGCCTGCAGGATTCATGGTGTCAGTTCCCTCCAGCACTACTTCAGACATTAGTAGAGACCATGCGACGTGGAGTTGCAGCAATTCTGCGTGCTCGATGGGGCCCTACACGATACTGGGCACGTGTACTAGTTTCTTGGCTTTTCAGTGTAGTTCCGCAGCTGAACTGTTCCGATTCGAGAATGGTAATTAACTGATCAGTTGTATAGTAATATACTTATTGTGTGACATGGGATACAAGTTTGAACCATAAGCCAAAAAGAAAATGTTAATGAACAAACTACACTGGACTTCAAATGAAGGTATTGTGAAGTATATAATAACTGAAGGACTCTTCAAGCCAATGTGAATTGTACTAATTGAGTGCAAAGGACCTACCACACAGACTGTGGCAGTCTCCAGTTCCGTGCGTTTGTTTTACAGTTACAATGAGTGAATTGTTGTGTTACCGACATGAATAAAACATACTATGGAATTTTGCTCAGTGAGCGACTTCTGGATCCGATGTTTCAGAATGGGAAATAGCTGAATCATGCATGTGGATGAACGAAGCTATTTCTCAGTATTAATTCCTGTAATCTTTATTTCCACATATCCCTCCTCACTTCTGTACCCATGTATTCTAAGAATGGTTAGCCCTGTTCCTGAGTCACTCACACCCCTCCACTACCAAGACGGGCTTACATTCTCTGGTCTCCTAGAACATCTCGAACTTCTATAACGTCCTCTACCCATTCCATCCCACCTGATGCTCCACCGACATCATTCTACCGCATCTCTCAAGAAATTACTCATAACGAAGATTTATAATTTACGAACACAAATTATTCAAATATATTAACTCATCTGACGTTCGTACAACGATAAATTTACTTACCTTTGCAACTCAAATTTAACGGCCTAAATAAGTTCCTAAGTTGTTGTCTCAAAACATTCAATCTTTAAACCATAGTAACCTAGAGACGGACAAGAGTAAGATTCGGTTTTGTCTTTTCAAGGGTTTCTGTGGTTTCCCTTTGAGAGACATTGCCCAAATGTGAAGATCGTTTAAATAAATGTGGCGTGGCATCCTAGTCGTTTAATTTGAAACCTCCCCTTACAAAAATTTACGAATTACTATGCTGGTAAACCCCTAACGTTATTTGATTTTCAAACAGCTGAGCAAAACTGAACGTACTCAGACATTTCTCTCTTTACTTATTCTGATCATTACTACACTGACACACAATATTTTTAGCGCAACGCAATCTGACTTTCAATAATCCCTACAAAAGAATGGCCCTGACTAACAATAACCTATTCCTTTCATGAATCACTTACCTCACATAAATTTTCGTTACTCGAACTACTGCGATTCAGCGGAGCGCCAATACTGCTAGCTAAATAAAAGATTCCAACTACTGAAGGCACTAACTACTGAAAGGCATAGTTAGTAAATGAAAGATTTTGATAGAGGACAAACAATGTATTTACCTTAATAATATTCAAAAGTCATCATATAATCAGTTCATGATATACAGTATTACAACTTTACTCTTTCTGATGGACACACCTCCAGATCGTCCGCTCTCAAAATTCTGCCATATCTCTCCCCACATCCATCACTGCCGGTGGCTCACCTCCAACTGGGCAACGCTACGCGCTGTTCACATCCAACTGCCCTACACTACGATAGCGAATATTCCAACAATGCCAACCAGCCACAGACTGCACAAAGCATAGCCAGTGATTTTCATACAGAGCGTTACGTGACGTTACCAACATAAAAACCTAAACAACCTATTAACAGAATCTTCCGTCGGTTCTTGGTAGAACAACATTATAATAATAAATGAAAAGCACCAGTTTGCTTTTGTTCTACAATATTGTAGAACAAAAGCAAACTGGTGCTTTTCATTTATTACTAAACAGCCTACTTAAAAATTGTCAAACGAACGACTAATAAAAGTCAGTCTTGCGAAAGGAAAGATGACGAGCTAATATTAGCTATTCTTATCGCATATCACAGTAAATGTATGCTCCAGACTACTCCGCAGCAATGCACTACCAAGTTGTCACAAGAAATAAATGCCTGTCCAAGTAGAATTCCCTAGCTGGTAGCGAAACGAATTTGTTACAAAATTTTACTCTCACAATGGGCAATATAATGGATCAAATATAATGATGCGATGTGCAGCATTAATTTGTCGTAAGTTAAAGTGGATTGACATGAAATAGTATTAACACAGGTCGGAGATCTGAGAGACTACTTAAATGTGATTTACGGCGTCTTCCGCGCAACGATACTCCAACTGCGAGTTAGTTGCGAGCAGCGAAAACGATTTACGAGTATAACCTCTTAACAAGAGATGCATTGTTTGGGGATGTTCGGCTGTCTATGATTCATTGCATGTAACTAGAAGAAGTACTTACGATTTTCCTTTTGTCGTGGTTTAGGCTATGGTATTCTATAGGCGTAAAAATATTCAGTTAGCTAGCAAACGGTTTTCTGCGAATAAATTCAAGATATTTAACAAGGTAAAATACTTCGCTTCGACAAAACCTACAGAAATAATTACCGCTAAAAGTAGACGGCATTCAGATTGCTGGTTCGATACTGCTTGCGGTCCGGCTTTGTATATGGAAGAATTTTCTCCGTTAAAGTCGTTACATCAAATATAAATTTTCACTTTATAAAGACCGGTCATCATTACTCCATGGAGAGCGCTACAATGCATGGTAGTCTACAATGCATGGTAGTCTCGAATCAGCCTGAAATGCCCCACTGAACCCTTTCTCAAGTTCAAGTAAATGACAGCTGTAGCAACATCGAGCATACAGAATTCTACGGCGACGTCTTGTTAGTGTTTCCAGTTCTACGAAATACTGAGCAGCGTGTCCAACAAACACAAGCTGCTATCAAAGAAGGTCTATTTCTTTAATTCTTTTTTTTCTCAACTCACTACAGGAACACAAAACTTTCATGGCCACTTGTTGACAAACTGCCTGTGGGCTTCTGTCTGCCGGCCGCGGTGGCCGAGCGGTTCTAAGCGCTTCAGTTCGGAACCACGTGGCTGCTACGGTCGCAGGTTCGAATCCTGCCTCGCGTATGGATATGTGTGATTTCCCTAGGTTATTTAGGTTTACGTATTTCTAAGTCTAGGTGAGTGATGACCTCAGATGTTAAGTCTCATAGTGCTTAGAGCCATTTGAACCATTTGATTTTTGGGCTTCTGTCTCGGTTTCTTCGGCCGACGTTCGTTGATGATTTTCCTGACGTTTCGCCAGCACGAGTGAGTCGTATTGTCAAAGTTTCACCGTCATTGCTGGTGGTGGACTGGAGCCGAGCTCGCGGCCACAGACTCGTTCTACCTGGCGCGCCAACGTCAGAGGGCTTCTCCGCGGTCATTTCCGGCGCGGTTCTCCTCTTGCTACCTGCAACTGTCGTTGGCTGCAGCATGGGAGGCCAAGATCCGTTTACCTTGAGGCTTTCTTCTTTCTCGTTGAAGCTATTCTCGTGTTCATGTACTCCTATAGCTTCTCTGAAGAAGCAGGTGTGACAGTTCTTCTCTGCAGCCAGAACTTCAAAAAAATTGTCCAAATGGCTCTAAGCACTATGGGACTTAACATCTGAGGTCATCAGTCCCCTGGACTTATAAATTCGTATACTTAACTAACCTAAGGACATCTCACACGTCCATGCCCGAGGCAGGATTCGAACCTGCGACCGTAGCAGCAGCGTGGTTCCGGACTGAAGCGCCTAGAACCGCTCGGCCACAGCAGCCAGATCTTCGATGTCGGCGAATTTTACTACGTGATCGGCCTCACACACCGCGTGCTCTGCCACGGCCGATTTCTCCACCTGTCCCAACCTGCAATGCCGGTTATGTTCTGTGATCCTGGTGTTGATTGATCGTCCAGTCATTCCAACATAAACTTCTTCCACATGTGCACGGTATGCGGTATATTCCCGACATCGCAAGTGGGTTCCTTTTATCCTTTGACGATCTGAGACACTCTTTGATCTTCTTTGTCGTTTGTAAATATTCTTTACGCCGTGCTTGCACAATGTACGGCCGATCCTGTCCGTCATTCCGAGAATGTACGGCAGATAGCCGTACCCGGCATTTCTTTTTCTGATGATCACTTCGCCGAGTGTTTGACTCTGTTATACTTCTAACGTAACTTGTGAAATACACATTGCTCCTCAGAGCGCTTTCCAGGCGTTGCGTTTCGCGTCTGAGATGCTACGGCTCACATATTCGTCTTGCTCGTTTTACGAACGTATTAATCATGCCTCTTTCCTGGCTTTGATCGTGATTTGAAAATTTGTGCAGGTATCGGTCCGTGTGTGTCGGTTTTCGATACACGCTGTGTCCCAGGTTTTCATCAGCCCTTGTGACCAGCACATCTAGAAATGTTAGTTTTTTGTCTTTTTCTACCGACGTATAAACTGGCAAAACCCTTGACCTCTCTGCTCCAGCCGCATGTGGAGAAAACTAACACATACCGTACATAAAGGACTCCAGACATTTCTTTGAGAAGCTGAAGAAACTAAAACTTCCACCAAACGACATCCTGGGCAGCTATGATGTTGTTCCTTTGTTTACGAAAGTGACTCTCTGGAGCATATCGCTTCCATTTTCTCGCAGGATATCACAAAGCTCTTTCACGCTTGTCTAACCACGAGCTATTTCACGTTGAATGGCAACTTCTTCGAACAGCTGGAAGGCGTCGCCATGGGTAATCCTCTTAGTCCAGTGGTGGCCGTCTTTTTTATGGAACATTTCGAAGCACAGGCAGTGGACTTGCCACCTTATAAACTTAAGGTATGGTACAGATGCATCGAGGATACTTTCGTGGTAATAAATGGAAATGTCGTGTGGCTAGGGCCTCCCGTCGGGTAGACCGTTCGCCTAGTACAGGTCTTTCGATTTGACGCCACTTCGGCGACCTGCGCGTCGATGGGGATGAAATGATGATGATTAGGACAACACAACACCCAGTCCCTGAGCGGAGAAAATTTCCGACCCAGCCGGGAATCGAACCCGGGACCTTAGGATTGACAGTCTGTCACGCTGTGGAGCCACGGTGAGGAACAGCCTGGTGACTTCCTAAGACACTTGAACAGCCTCCATGCCAACATAAAATTTACTACGGAAATAGAAAAGGACAAAGAACCGCCATTTCTAGATGTGCTGGTCACAAGGTATGGTGAACACCTGCGACACAGTGTTTATCTAAAACCGGCATACACGGACCGATACCTGCACAAACTATCAAATCACTATCCGAGCCAGAAAAGAGGCATGATTTATACGCTCGTAACGCAAGCAAGACGAATATGTGAGCCGCAGCATCTCAGACGTGAAATGCAACACGTGGAAAGTGTTCTGAGGAATAATGGGTACTACACAAATTATATTAGAAATGTAAGAGTCAAATATTCAGCGAAGTGATACTTCAAAAAAGAGCTGTCGGGTACGGCCTATCTGCTGTACATTCTCGGAGTGACGGACAGGTTCGGCCGTATATTGCGCAAGCACGGCGTAAAGATTATTTACAAACGACAAAGAAGGTCAGTGAGCGTCTCTGACCGGCAAAGGATAAAAGGAACCCACTTGCAATGTCGGGAATATACTGCATACCATGCACATGCGGAAAAAGTTTATGTTGGAATGACTGGACGATCAATCAACACGACGATCACAGAACATAAGCGACGTTGCAGGTTGGGACAGGTGGAGAAATCGGCCGTGGCAGAGCACGCGCTATGGTGAGGCCGACCACGTAGCATTTTCGCCGACACCAAAGTTCTGGCTGCAGAGAAGAACTATAACACCCGCTTCTTCAGAGAAGGTGGGTTCAAATGGCTCTGAGTACTATGGGACTTAACTTCTGAGGTCATCAGTCCCCTAGAACTTAGAACTACTTAAACCTAACTAATCTAAGGACATCACACACATCCATCGCCAAGGCAGGATTCGAACCTGCGACCGTAGCGGTCGCGCAGTACCAGACTGTAGCGGCTAAAACCGCTCGGCCACTCCGGCCGGTTCTTCAGAGAAGCTATGGGAATATACAAACACGAGAATAGCTTTAACGAGGAAGAAGAAAGATTGGATTGGATTGTTTGGGGGAAGAGACCAAACATCGAGGTCTTCGGTCTCATCGGATTAGGAAAGGACGGGGAAGGAAGTCGGCCGTGCCCTTTCAAAGGAACCATCCCGGCATTTGCCTGTAGTGATTTAGGGAAACCACAGAAAACCAAAATCAGGATGGCCGGACGCGGGATTGAACCGTCGTCCTCCCGAATGCGAGTCCAGTGTGCTAGCCACTGCGCCACCTCGCTCGGTCGAAAGCCTGGCGGTAAATGCTGCAGCGAACGACCGTTGCAGGTAGCAAGAGGAGAACCGCACCGGAAATGACCGCGGAGAAGCCTTCGGACGTTGGCAGATCGAGTCTGCGGCCGCAAGCTCGGCTCCAGTCCACCACCACCAATGGAGGGTGAAACTTTGACAATGCCAGCCACTCGCGCTGGTCAAACGTTAGGAAAATCATCAGACGAATGTCGGCCGAAGAACCCGAAACAGAAGCCAACAGGCAGATTGTCATTATGGGAACTTGAATAGATCTACTTAACAGACTTTAATGAACCGTAGTTTAATAACCTCAGTCAGAATTTAATGAACTTGAGTGAGTTAGACTTAGCCGGCCTCTGTGGCCGAGTGGTTCTAAGCGTTTCAGTCTGGAACCGCGCGACTGCTATGGTCGCAGGCTCGAATCCTGCCTCGGGCATGAATGTGTGTGATGTCCTTGGGTTAGTTAGGTTTAAGTAGTTCTATGTTCTAGGGGACTGATGACCTCAGATGTTAAGTCCCATAGTGCTCAGAGCCATTTTTAAGTTAGACTTGACAAGAGTAATGGGCTGGTAAACTAAATGTCGGTAGCCATACAAATAATTCCCAGAAGTACCTCAAGTGAATGAAATATTGACTTTTCACTATTAAATAGTTACTTTAATTTGTAAATTTCAAGTCTTATAAAGAACTGCCAGTAGAAAGATATCCTAGCGCAGTAGATAAGGGGTGACTTGGTGGAACTGTATCTCTCGTTGTAGTATTTCGTTTTCTGATGATGGGGTTATAGGCGTCAGAAAAAACTTATGCATGGGGGGTGGGGAGGAAGATTGTGAACTTACCGTTTTTGATACAAATGAGACGTAGCATGCAAGAAGAAGTAAACTAATTTTATATGTGACACAAAAATTTATGGTAGATAAATGTTGCATGTGACAAACATTTTCAGTAATGTATCAAATGATGGACTAGCGAGACATGAACTGCCATGGTAATTTTGTTTCCGTTTAACGTCAGTTCTCATCAGCTTTCGTGACTTACCTTGGACGCTTCTGAACCAGTTCTAAACTCGTTTGTTATAACTACTTTGATACTTAAAACCAACAAAAAACAAATTATACAGCAATTGCTAAAGCCACAGTATTGTCTCACTGTTATTAATCATGCAGTTCTACATTTGGCAAAAAGAGAGTTTTGGCGGAATCATGGGAAATTCGTTCTAGAAGTGTACGAAGATTTTGCAATGAATAAAACATCTGTACTCCAGATCCCAAGTGAGGTTAAGGAAGGGGGGCAGGGAAAGGTGTCTATGAGAACACCTATGCATTGGACAACCATTTCCGGTAATGTATCAAATGTTTTGATACTTTTCTGTTGTTCAACGTCAGTTCTCCTCGTCAAGATTTTGTGTTATCTTTGACAGTCCTGAACCAGTTTTTCATCCGTCTTTTTTTTCAATTATCGCAGCAACAGCGTCTTTATTGTCCGACATTTCGTACCACAGTAATATTGCACAATATTATTGAACTGTCTACGGAAAAATTTAATAATATTGCACAATATTATTGATCGTCTAGGGGGCGCTTTGCATCGCTGTTGCCGCGGATAGTCGATGGGTGACATGAGCGGTCGTCTTTCCGAATAGGAGTCTAGTTGCTTACGCGCTGATGGTGGTGGACCGTGTAAATGTCAGCGTCTGCTTGATCTTTGTGGCTGAGTGCCCCATGCGTCGTGCTCCTATGACGTAGGGTGCTCGAATGCCACGCTGACGGCCAATGCAGATCTGACTACATCCTTATCACGATACACGCTGAACTATTCCGTTCGCTGGGGTTACAGGCGAGCTCATTCTCAACACAGCTAATATTTTTAGTAAAGTTGTTCGTGATCCTACACACAACTGAAACGCACGAATGTGTAGAAATGGAGAAGCTGGAAAAAATTTTCTGCGTTTGTGTGGCCAAAGCGTCCGTAGATGCTGTACAACTAATAAAAGTGTTTCAAATCCATCTTCGCAACTAATAAAACGTGCGTATTTATTTTACCAATCGAATTTCTTTTCATTCATTTGAAACATCGTCAGTGGACGGGAAGCAAACATATTTACAATTTGGTAGGTTTATAGACCTAAAAACAGTTCTTTCAAAATATAACGAAGAACGATTTTTACTCACTGCATTTCCGCTCACACCTGGAAGCATCGTCTACGCGCGCATTTTCCAGAAATCCCTGCGATTGCCATTGATGTTTCTGACCTATTTCACCTTGTCTTAGAGCAACAGACATTCCTCGACGTAAAATACGACAAAATATGAGAGCTTGTGCTCATTTGCAAGGGACAGTCGATGAGAAAAAGAGTTCTTGAATGCAAAAATGGTAAGTTATGCACATTATTCATATTTGTCGATGGTTCCATGATAAGCCGAGAAATGGTAGCTCTACCTCTAATTTCGGATTCTCACAAATGCAGCTTTGTCAGGATGTGTGCATGTAAACAGTGGCAAGTGCCAGAAACATAGCTGCTGGCAGTAATAGTAACTTGGGTGTTTGTGCCATGAAAGTGCTTCACCCGGATTTGTACAAATCCGAGGATGATGTGGACCACTACCACTCAGGTAAAGATCCTGCATATGTTCCTGAACGCAAATGCGCTTAAAAATTTGTTGCTAATCAGGTAAATGTGAATATTTATCTAAGAAAGTAAACAACGTTGTGTCCCTTACCACAGTTTACGTTAATTTACATGGCAGGGTGTTGGTAGAAATGTTAAGGGTCACCATTAACATTGCTTAAGTGCTCTAGAGAGGTGCTTGCTAAAATTAATTTTTCATCGTGCGAGATCATTGATTAATTTCTGAGGTTTTTCTACTTCATTATTGCGAAAATTGTTATGCAAATCTTAATACGAAAAAGTGAAACAATTTGAAACTTTTAAAGTTGTATTTTTGTGAGGCTTCACAATAATATTTGTTTAATTCCCCCAGCAAGTAAAGAATGTTAATTCAATGCTTAATTTGCAAGTAAGCAATATTAAGTAACCACTGACAAATTTTTCAGGATAAAATTTTTGATAGAATTTATCTTTTTGTGAATATGTCGTCACTGTATATATATTTGTTCCTTAACATTGTACACTGCCAAGATCTTTGCACTGCATCACTCATGTTTGTTTACGTTTCCTGTCTAAACGTATGTCTGTGTGTTTTGTGTGTGCAGTGTTAAAGGAAAATTTTAAAAAAACATTCAGTTTCCAACAATCTGATATCTACCAACTTAACTGCAGGGACTGTGACATAATCACGTCTGGAGGAGTAGCAGAAATTTTGAAACCAAGCCAAGGAACACGTAAGCACATTTAAATACCGTACAAAGCTCTTATTATCTGCAGACCATCTGAAACAGAACAATACAATCCAAGCTCAATAGAGAACGATATGGAGAGCACTGGAAGTCCTCTGCAATTCCGACGCTCAGACCAACCTCTGGGGCGCTGGTTGCCACCGTAACTAGCCAGTCTTCAATAAGTAAGACATCCGCCTATTGGACAATGGTATCGGTAATGCGGTGTGGCGTTCCAGTCCGTGATGATGATGATGATGATGTTTGGTCCGTGGGGCGCTCAACTGCGCGGTTATCAGCGCCCGTACAGATTCCCAACCTTTGCTCAGTCCAATCTCACCACTTACTTGAATGATGATGAAATAATGAGGACAACACAAACACCCAGTCATTTCCAGTCCTTCCCTGAATCGCTTATTCCGCATCTTGACCCTTGCAACGGACATGCATTGTTCTTCGTACACTTAGGCCATTCTGTGGTGAATTTCCGTTCCCCGAACGCCTTCCGCCGTTAGGAAACGCACTACACCCCTTTGCTCTTCTTTTGAAGCCTTCATTTCTCCGTTTTTCAACACGACTGAATACAATGAATAGTCGGCACGTGCACGTATTTGCTCTGTTGTCACGTGGATGTGCGCTCATGTCTCTCTAGCGGCAAGTTTGGTGCCTCAGCACTCTTACAGGTACCATACATTCTTCCGTAGGCAGTGGTATTACCATCACTTCAGTGGTTTTAATTTTACAGCATTTGGCTCGTTTCTTTTTGACTGACCACATTATAAAAATTATCAAGATTTTAAACATTATTTAAAAATTATCATTTTACACCTTTATTGTGCTGTGTTAGTGCCAGTAAGTAGTGTCTTATGAACCAAAACTTAATCACGAAATAGTGCCTAGTGAACTATAATTTTGTAGAACTTTATTCATACGCAGGGTCTTATCTTTTCACATACCGTTGTTTACCTTACACATACTTTACAATCTCTTGTTTCGTGGCTTTTATTACGATCACGGTGAGTCCGACAACGTAAAGTATTTAATTATCATGTTTGCTTTAAAACAATTACTTAAAGCAATTTCAATTGGAACTGTGTTCATATCTCGGAGCAACAGCGCTTCTACTTTATCTTTTCACTTTTCACAATCCCATTCTTACATAATCGATTTAATCAGTGCAGTATCCTAATTTAAGTCATCTTTTGTTTCCTGAAATTTTAAGGTTTTTGCAGTACGTACCATAATTTATATCGTCTTCCGCTTCGTGCAATTTTGCGTCATCTGTTGGCCGTGTCAAATACTATCAAACTTTTCTGTCTCTTATCACTATCTAAACTGGATCAGTTGTGAATTAATTTTTTGCAACGTATTAAAGAAAAAATGGTAAACTGTGGAGTCAGTCCCATTTATTTACTATAGGTTTCCCCGAATCGATTATTATAATTTTCCAGTCATTATGAACGCTTCACATTGCTCTCATTAATTTGTCAGTGTAATCTTTACTTCCTGTTATTTACTTCACCGTGACAGAACACGTTTGTAAGTTAAAGTTCCCTGCAATTTTACCATTACTTGTTTCAAAATTATTATTTTATCCGCAGTTGATGCTCGTCCTTGGAATTCATTTTTTCCATCCCAATAACTGTTTCTCTAAATTTTCTGATCTTCGATGATATTCTTACACTTAATTTAGATTAATGAAATATTCACTCTGCAGCGAAGTGTGCGCTGATATGAAACTTTCTGGCCCGCGCAAGGCAAAAGGTGCCGAGTTCGAGCCTCGGTCTGCCACATATTTTTAATCTGAGAGGAGGTTTCGCGTGATTTATATATCTTAGCTAGGTTTTTAATTTCCAGTAGGGGTTTCCCCTTTCTTGTAACAAAAGCGTTCACTTCATTGTTTCGGGAGTATTTACAATTTAGTGTCTTGTCCGTTGTTTTGATATTTTAATAATCTTACATTTTTTATCTGTGATACGCATCATGTAGTTGTTTTTGAAGTGAAATTTTTGTTACACTCTTACAAATACGTATCAGTGATCAACATCCAATACCCTAGGTGTTAGCTTCGCGGCTGGCCAGAGTGGCCGAGCGGTTCTAGGCGCTACTGTCTGGAACCGCGCGACCGCTATGGTCGCAGGTTCGAATCCTGCCTCGGGCATGGATGTGTGTGATGTCCTTAGGTTAGTTAGGTTTAAGTAGTTCTAAGCTCTAGGGGACTGATGACCTCAGCAGTTAAGTCCCGTAGTGCTCAGAGTCATTTTTGTTAGCTTCGCATGGTAATCCACTAGACATTTTTAACTACCAAGGAAAGATTCTGAGTCAAAGACAATGTCTTCTTTAAGTCTTTCTATTGTATGCAACTACATTTTACAAGAAAAATGTTGTCTGCTAGTCAGTTTCACTTGTCACTCAGAAGCACACTACCTGATGCAATCAACGAAGTTGATTATTAACACTATATCACTCGATGAGGAAATGAATTTGTGCGAAATGGTAGAAGGGACAGGATGATAGGGCATTTGTTAAAACATCAGGGAATAACTTCCATTGTACCAGAAGAAACAGCAGATGGCAAAAACGGTGAGGGAAGAGCTTGGAATATTTCCAACAATTAGTAGAGGACTTTGTGATTAAGTGGTGGTCGAAGACGGCGTTGCTGACATAGGAATGTAATTCGTGGCGAGCCGCATCAAAAGGTCGGAATACTCAAGACTCATGAGAAAGTCCGAGGTCTAATACATCAACACATACAGAGAAGTAATGTGTTATGTCACACCCCTTATTTTACACTATGATTTACAATATTTTGTTTTCTCATAAATCTTTTAAGCTCCACATAAACCCTACTTTTATTCCTTAATTTTTCCACTCGCCTCTCCCCTCCCCACAGACATACACTCACTTTTATTTTCGGAAATAAAAACTCTGTTTCGTACGCTGCCGTATGTGTCAGTATGAACAAATTTGAGGAGTGGATGTTTTCTCTTTGGCGAGTACATAAAATCTTCTAGAATCACCAAAAGGTATCCGGTTCACTCCAGCGAGCCGTCGCCGTACCAAATTGTCTCGCTTCCCTGCGTTCAGACAAGAGAGTGGCGTATTCAAAGCAAGTGGCCAATTAAGAAAATTCCCCTTAAAGTAAGATTAATTGGTGGGAGTCCAGCAGCGTGGCCCTGCACTTCGCTTGGATGACTCCAGCGTTCGCCTGGGACTTGCGTAGGAAGCATTCTGCTGGCATTTTGCGGACTGGAGACGGTTCGTTGAACTTGCTTCTCCAGAGACAGAGCTGCCGACACGGCGCAGTGGTTAAAACACTGTGCTCACATTCGGAGTCGAACCATTCAAATATAGACTTAACCGCAAAACAGTTTGGAAGAATTAGGAAATACAAATTAGCCGAAGAGATTCAGCAATTCCTGGTTTATCAGTTATAGTTTATTCGCAGCCAAGGTTGCACAGAATCATCCTTTTTAATCTATACAAACATTTTCATCTCTTAAGTCACGACAAAGTAATCTGTCATAGCAAAAGCTTGACACGGCCACTTTCATGTGCGATCGTAGTTTGTACTCAATTTTTAATGACCAGATCATCGACTGGACGTTAAACATTAGTCTCCTTTTCTTTCTTTTATAGAAAGCAAGAGAGAACTATTTTCAAGCCTTTTAGACAAAAATGCAAGCCGCCAATGTGTATATTCGTGTGCTTCCAAAAATGTGTTTCAGTCTTAGTTTAAAGCAACTTCCGTCAGCATACACACAAATGCAAGTGTACAGTTTAGTATTTCACTTCGTACTTGCTAAGAAAACAAAGGAAATGACACAAATCTAAATAGCAACTATGTTCAAAATATAGTAACTTGGAATACATCTGCGACCTTGTTACAATGTAATTCTTTTTTATATTTATGAAATTATTCTTGAAGTCTAAGGACATTTCGTTTGACTCATACATTTTGCACACCAGATGGACTAGTTCTGCCATGGCCGCTTCTCCCAAGGCTATCAGTAGTTCTGAGAGACTACTCCAGGGGCCTTGTCTTGACTTAGGTCTTTCAGTCTCTGTCAAACTCTACTCGCAGTATCGTATTTCTCCTCTCAACATCATCTACGTCCTCTGCCATTTCTATAATATTGCCTTCAAGTTCACCTTCCTTTTAGAGACCATCTATATACTTCTTCCACCTTCCAGCTTTCCCTTCTTTACATCGTACTGGTTTTTCATTTGAGCTCATAATATTCATACAGCTGCTTTTCTTTTCCCCTAAGGCGGTATCTATCTATCTCCTAGTGAAATATGCTTCTAAATCCCTACATTTCTCCTCTAGACATTTCTGCTTCGCCATTTTGCACTTCCTGTCAATCTCATTTTCTAAACGTTTGTATTTCCTTTTGTCTGCCTCATTTGCTGCATTTTTATTTTTTCTCCTCCCATCAGTTAAATTCATATCACTTGCGATATCCAAGGATTTCTATTAGGCACTGTCTGTTTACCAGTTTGGTCCGCTGCTGCCATCACTATCTCTCAAGGGTACCCATTCGTCTTCTGTTGTAGTCCTTTGCTCTGTTCACGTCAATCCTTGCCTAACGATCCGTCTGAAACTCTCAAGAACCTCTCGTTCTGTCAATTTACCCAGGCCCCATCTGCTTAATTTCCTACCTTTTTGCAATTTCTTCAGTTTTGACCTACAGTTCATAACCAATAAATTGTGGTCACAGACCATATCTGTCCCTGGAAATGTCTTACAAATTTAATATCTGGCTCTGAAATCTCTGTCTTACCATTATATAATCAATCTGAAACCTTCTGGTGTCTCCAGATCTCTTCCACATATACAACCTACTTTCATGATTCTTAAGTCAAGTGTTAGCCATGATTAAATTACTCTCCCTGCAAATTTCTGCCAGGCGGGTTCCTCTTTCACTCCTTTTCCCCAGTGCATATTCACCTACTATTTTTCCTTCCCTTCTTTTTCCTGCTGTCGAATTCCAGTCCCCGTCACAATTAAATTTTCGCCTCTGTTACATGAGAAATTTCTTCTATCTCATCGTACATATCTTCAGTCTCTTCATCATCTGTGGAGCTAGTTGGCACATAAACGTGTGGTGGGTGTGCGCGTAGTGTCTATCTCGACTGCGATAATTTTTTCACTATGTTTTTCGTAATAGTTTACCAGCATTCCTATTTTCTTATTCATTATGAAATCTGCTCCAGCATTACCCCTACATGATTTTATAATTACAACTCTGCAGTCACCTTACAAGAAGTCCTGTTTCACCTGCTAAATAACTTCATTAATTCCCTTTATATCTACCTTCACTCTATCCATTTCCATTTGTAAAATTACTAACATACCTGCTCGATTAAGGGATCTAACATTTCACGTTCCGATACGTAGAACGCCAGTTTTGTGTCTCCTTATGACAACATCCTCATGAGTAATACCGACTCGGAGATCCGAATGGGGATCAATTTTATCTCCGGAATATTTAATATTTTACCCAAGAGGATGCCATCAGCAGCTCACCATACAGTAGAGCTGCATCCTCTGGGAAAAAATATGGCTGTAGTTTCCTCTTGCTTGCTTTCAGCCGTTAGCAGTACCAGCACAGCAAGACCATTTTGGCTGATGTTATGAGGCCAGATCAGCCCCTTATTCAAAATGTTGCCCCTGCTACTACTGAAAAGGCTGCCGCCCCTCCTCATGGACCACACGTTTGTATGGCCTCTCAAAAGGTACCCCTCCTTTGAGAATGTACCTACGATACGGCTATCAGTGTCGCTGAGAACCGCAAGCCCACCCGCCAACGGCAAAGTCCAAACTATTAATTTAATAAATTATGGCTGCAAAATACTAGTGCTATTCTTTACAGAAGAATGTAAAAACCGGTAGAAGCTGACCTCGGGGAAGACCAATTTGGATTCCGGAGAAATGTAGGAACACGCGAGGCTATACTGACCCTACGTTTATAGCGCTTGTAGGCTCAGAGAAAGCTTTTGGAAATGTTGACTGGAGCACTCCCTCTGAAATTCTAAAGGTAGCAGGGGTAAAATAAGGGAAATGAAAGGCTATTTACAACTTGTACAAAAAGCAGACGGCAATTACAAGAATCGAGGAGCATGAAAGGAAGCAGTAGTTAAGGAGGGAGTGAGACAGGGTTGTAGCTTATCCCTGACGTTGCTCAATCTGTACACTGAGCAAGCAGTAAAGTAAACCAAAGAAAAATTTGGAGTAGGAATTAAAGCTCAGGGAGAAGAAATAATGAGGTTTCGACAATGACATGTAATTCTGTCAGAGACAGCGAAGGACTTGAAGGAGCAGTTGAGCGGAATGGACAGGGCCTTGAAAGGAGGATATGAGATGAACATGTCCAAAAGCAAAATAAGGGTGATGGAATGTAGTCGAATTACATCAGGCGATGCTGAGGGAATTAGATAAGAAAGCGAGAGACTGAAAGTAGCAGATGAGTTTTACTATTTGTGCAGCAAAATAACTGATGATAGGTGAAGAGGAGAGAATATAAAATTAGACTGGCAATGACAAAAAAAAGTGCGCCTGAAGAAGAGAAATTTAACACCGAATATAGCTTCAACTGTTAGGAAGTATTTTCTGAAGGTACGAGTATTTGTGTGGAGTGCGGGAGCGAAACATGGGCGATGAATAGTTTGGACAAGAAAAGAATAGAGGCCTTTAAAATGTAGTACTACAGAAGAGTTATGATGATTAGACGGGTAGATCGTGTAACTACTGAGGAAGTACTGAAGAGAACTGGGGAGACAAGAAATCTGTGACAGAACTTGACTAAAGAACGTATCGATTGATACGGTATAATCTGAGACATCAAGAGATCACCAGTTTAATGTTGGAGGGAAGTGGGAGAGGGAAAGGGGAAGAGATGAAAACAGAAAGCAGATTCAGAGGAATGTAAGTTGCAATAGTTATTCGAAGATGAAGACAGACAGCATGGGGAGCTACATCAAAACAGTCTTCGAACTGAAGACCATAACTACAACAATGGGTATACATAGAAGGTGTTAGGGGTATAAGTGCAGCTGTTTTTATTAGCGACTGAGGACAGCGTACTTAACAAAGGTATATAAATATTTACTTTATTTGCAGAGTAATAATTATAGCTATCACAAATAGTATGTTATTAGGTTGGTTAGTGCCTCCAAACGCATGTGACAAGAGCAAGCCATTAACGCTTATTATTACCTGAGGAGTAGATCAGGTGTTGAAGTGTAGGTGCGTAAACGCAAAACAGATAGTCTATGCCGACAGAGGTAGTCGACTTAGTGGCAGTTACGACCTGGCAGAACACATTAGGTAATAAAACTTGTGACGCATTTATCGGAAGACTGTTACGTGGAGAGAAAAAACTAACACACTGAAGCCAGTACTGTTGTCATAGACACCTACTGACAAACTTGTTTATTTTGTGCCACGTCGAACTACTTATGTTAGTTTGGGCACTGGTGGTGTTACAGAATGGAGTAGGAGGCTTTTGAAAGGACGTTTCTCAGTTTCTCTGCGATGTTTCTAATGTCTTGTGTTAAACTGTATGTTTCGTACCACAAATCTGATGATGGTGTTATCTCGAAACGCGTAATGAGATGATAAACAGAAAGATACGTTGGTGATCAAGACAAGTGTGTTATCCCTCACTACAAATTTAAAGTTCGCCCCTAAGGACGGAATATGTGTCCCTAGCTGTCTGAGTGTAGTTTTATTCATGTAAAAGTGAGCGAAAAGTTTTTCTACATATTTGAGAATCGTGCAACTGAGGTGAGACTTGGGAACCAGCCCAGTATTCACGTAGTGGGGTGTTGGAAACCGCCTAAAGACGACATCTCGTGTGGCTGCCACAGCGACATTCGTCTATAATACGCTGGACCGATTCGACACGGGGCCGGTGCAACTCCCCGTCCCGAAACTGACGCTTTAACACGCACGGCTATACGTTTGTTTTTTGTTGGAACTTTATTGTTAGATATTTTGGTCTAGCAATTTATTTGGCTGCGTCCGAGACGTTATTAGTTCTTTCTTCCTATATTTCCTCTACGAAGAGCATGTCTACTGTCAAGGAGTGTCGTTGACTGTTTCTTCCTTGAGACCCCGTAGTGATCGTTTAAAAGCCAACAACACTGGATAAAAGATGCGAATCCATTATGATTTATATAAGACTAGGTACAGGGCCGTGCTTCGCAACGGAAATTAGATAAGAACCATTGTGTATCGTCGGTTATTATGGTTTCCTTACCTCTCTCGCTAAAAACGGAATACCTCGAGGATCTCTTCATCGATACGCGCTTTTCTAGCCAAGAAGTAAAATAAATGAAACCTATCGTAAGAAGCAAAGCAAATTTGTTAAGTTTTTGATACACGAAGCGAAATCAGTAAAACCGTATATTCTAGCGAAGTAAATTCGGTGTTAGGCTCTACAGATAGGACTGCGGCCCATAATTATGTCACTGGCGTAAACTTCCTTTTGTCACTGAGGCAAAAAAAAAAAAAAAAAAACTAAAAGCGCCATCCATTGGTTCTTTGGAGAACTACGCCGGGACTAAGGTAAACGTCTGACCTACAAAACTGAGTAGACTCCAAAAACTTTAAATTACGATATCTTTTTTTTTTCGTGACCAGGTTTTGATGAAATAAAGCCTTCACGTTACGCCAAGCTACAGTCAAGTTGCCTGTGGAAATTTGATGAAAATTCGATTGGCACTTTTGGACATTATCGTGTTCGAACAGTCAAACAGAGATACACGAGCCGGCCGGAGTGGCCGAGCGGTTCTAGGCGCTTCAGTGTGGAACCGCGCGACTGCTACGGTCGCAGGTTCGAATCCTGCCTCGGACATGGATGTGTGTGATGTCCTTAGGTTATTTAGGTTTAAGTAGTTCTAAGTTCTAGGGGACTGATGACCTTAGAAGTTAAGTCCCATAGTGCTCAGAGCCATTTGAACCAGAGATACACGACGGTTTTACAGTTTTATTGTTAGTATACAAGGTGTCCGGAAATTCCCGTTACAAACTTCTAGAACTTATAAGGTGGGGGGGGGGGGGGTGAGTATATAATATTTTGAACAGGAACGCATGTCCGGAAGCTTACCGTTTCTATTCTGTGACGGTTGCAATCCAGATGTGTAACGCGTCCACGTCTCGCGAGGGAAAGAGAAAAATCTCAGAATTGCTTGTCCTGGTATGCGATAGGGCAGACAGGATGATGTGTATTATACCAGACGGTCACATAATGTCAAGAAATGTGGTTTCAGCACGATGGTGCACGGCTTCACTTCTCAAGTGCGGTTCGAAGACATCTTAACAGAGCCGGCCGCGGTGGTCTCGCGGTTCTAGGCGCTCAGTCCGGAGCTGCGCGACTGCTACGGTCGCAGGTTCGAATCCTGCCTCGGGCATGGATGTGTGTGATGTCCTTAGGTTAGTTAGATTTAAGTAGTTCTAAGTTCTAGGGGACTGATGACCACTGATGTTAAGTCCCATAGTGCTCAGAGCCATTTGAACCATCTTAACAGACGACATGGTGAAAGATGGACAGGCCCAGGTGGTCCAGACGCTTGGCTGCCGCAATCACCGGATTTAATTCCCAAAGACTACTCTCTGTTGGGTCGTAAGCAAAGTTTAATTTACGAGACTCCTATGGAAACAAAGGGAGATCTGCTGGCACGAGTTCTGGCCGCTACACTGGAAACTGAACAGACGCCAGGTTAGATGGAGAGTGTGCACCAGAACATGCTACATCTACATCTACATCTACATTTATACTCCGCAAGCCACCCAACGGTGTGTGGCGGAGGGCACTTTACGTGCCGCTGTCATTACCTCCCTTTCCTGTTCCAGTCGCGTATGGTTCGCGGGAAGAACGACTGTCTGAAAGCCTCCGTGCGCGCTCTAATCTCTCTAATTTTACATTCGTGATCTCCTCGGGAGGTGTAAGTAGGGGGAAGCAATATATTCGTTACCTCATCCAGAAACGCCCCCTCTCGAAATCTGGCGAGCAAGCTACACCGCGATGCAGAGCGCCTCTCTTGCAGAGTCTGCCACTTGAGTTTATTAAACATCTCCGTAACGCTATCACGGTTACCAAATAACCCTGTGACGAAACGCGCCGCTCTTCTTTGGATCTTCTCCATCTCCTCCGTCAAACCGATCTGGTACGGATCCCACACTGATGAGCAATACTCAAGTATAGGTCGAACGAGTGTTTTGGAAGCCACCTCCTTTGTTGATGGACTACATTTTCTAAGCACTCTCCCAATGAATCTCAACCTGGTACCCGCCTTACCAACAATTAATTTTATATGATCATTCCACTTCAAATCGTTCTGCACGCATACTCCCAGATATTTTACAGAAGTAACTGCTACCAGTGTTTGTTCCGCTATCATATAATCATACAATAAAGGATCCTTCTTTCTATGTATTCGCAATACATTACATTTGTCTATGTTAAGGGTCAGTTGCCACTCCCTGCACCAAGTGCCTATCCGCTGCAGATCTTCCTGCATTTCGCTACAATTTTCTAATGCTGCAACTTCTCTGATACTACAGCATCATCTGCGAAAAGCCGCATGGAACTTCCGAACAGTATGCTTCGTGGGTACAGTGCCTGTAACAACGTTGGTGGTCACCACATTGAGCGGCTGTTGTAATGCATCAGTACTGCTCCGTACGAACAGTATGCTACGTTCTTTTTTTGTTTTGAAATAATGTAATTTGAGAAACATAGGGAAAAATTGAAAAAAACATAGGATTAACTTTCATAGATTTAGAAAAACCATATCGTGTTGTATGGAGAAAACTACTTTGGAGAGCATTAAATACGGCGAACATAAAGGGTCCTTTAAATAAAATAATACAAGAAATAAATAAAGATAACATGTCATATGAAAATTGGTAACACACTTTCACAGAAACTTACAACAAGCAAGGGTCTGTTACAAGGCTGCCACATATCACGAATACTATTTACAATCTATGTAGACGTAAGTCTTAAGACATCGTCTCGTAAATGCAATGGCATGGGTCTGGAAATTAAAGATGGAGTTTATTTACATCATCTCCTACTTGCTGATGCTCAAGCTGTTATAATAAAAGGCGGGCAGGATGCAAATTACGAGGGCAGTTCAATAAGTAATGCAACACATTTTTTTCTTGGCCAATTTTGGTTGAAAAAACCGGAAATTTCTTGTGGAATATTTTCAAACATTCCCGCTTCGTCTCGTATAGTTTCATTGACTTCCGACAGGTGGCAGCGCTGTACGGAGCTGTTAAAATGGCGTCTGTAACGGATGTGCGTTGCAAACAACAGGCAGTGATCGAGTTTCTTTTGGCGGAAAACCAGGGCATCTCAGATATTCATAGGCGCTTGCAGAATGTCTACGGTGATCTGGCAGTGGACAAAAGCACGGTGAGTCGTTGGGCAAAGCGTGTGTCATCATCGCCGCAAGGTCAAGCAAGACTGTCTGATCTCCGGCGTGCGGGCCGGCCGTGCACAGCTGTGACTCCTGCAATGGCGGAGCGTGCGAACACACTCGTTCGAGATGATCGACGGATCGCATCACCATCAAACAACTCAGTGCTCAACTTGACATCTCTGTTGGTAGTGCTGTCACAATTGTTCACCAGTTGGGATATTCAAAGGTTTGTTCCTGACTGCCTTGTCCGAGAATTACTTCGAGCAGATAGTTAGAGAACCAACTCGTGAAGCTAACGTTTTAGACCTCATAGCAACAAATAGACCGGAACTTTTCGACTCCGTGAATGTAGAAGAGGGTATCAGTGATCATAAGTCAGTGGTTGCATCAATGACTACAAGTGTAATAAGAAATGCCAAGAAAGGAAGGAAAATATATTTGCTTAACAAGAGTGATAGGGCACAAATCGCAGAATATCTGAGTGACCACCATCAAACGTTCATTTCTGAGGAAGAGGATGTGGAACAAAAATGGAAAAAATTCAGAAACATCGTCCAGTACGCCTTAGATAAGTTCGTACCGACTAAGGTCCAAAGCGAGGGGAAAGATCCACCGTGGTATAACAATCATGTACGAAAGGTACTACGGAAACAAAGAAAGCTTCATCATAGGTTTAAGAGTAGTCGAATCATAGCTGATAAGGAAAAGCTGAACGAAGCGAAAAAGAGCGTAAAGAGAGCAATGAGAGAAGCATTCAACGAATTCGAACATAAAACATTGGCAAACAATCTAAACAAGAACCCTAAAAAGTTTTGGTCATATGTAAAATCGGTAAGCGGATCTAAATCCCCTATTCAGTCACTCGTTGACCACGATGGCACCGAAACAGAGGACGACCGAAGAAAGGCAGAAATACTGAATTCAGTGTTCCGAAACTGTTTCACTGCGGAAAATCGTAACACGGTCCCTGACTTCAGCCGTCGCACGGACGCCAAAATGGAAAATATTGAAATAAACGATATCGGAATTGAAAAACAACTGCTATCACTTAGTAGCGGAAAAGCATCCGGACCAGACGAGATACCCTTAAGATTCTACAGTGATTATGCTAAAGAACTTGCCCCCTTTCTATCAGCAATTTATCGTAGATCGCTGGAAGAACGTAAAGTACCTAGCGACTGGAAGAAAGCGCAGGTCGTTCCCATTTTCAAGAAGGGTCATAAATCAGATGCGAATAATTATAGGCCTATTTCGCTTACGTCAATCTGTTGTAGAATAATGGAACATGTTTTGTGTTCTCGTATTATGACGTTCTTAGATAATACAAATCTCCTTCATCATAACCAACATGGATTCCGCAAACAGAGATCATGTGAAACTCAGCTCGCCCTATTTGCCCAAGAAATTCACAGTGCCGTAGACACTGGCGAGCAGATTGATGCCGTATTCCTGGACTTCAGGAAGGCATTTGATACGGTTCCGCACTTACGTTTAGTGAAAAAAATACGAGCTTACGGAATATCGGACCAGGTTTGTGATTGGATTCAGGATTTCCTAGAAGAAAGAACACAACATGTCATTCTTAACGGTTCAAAATCTGCAGATGTAGAGGTAATTTCGGGAGTACCGCAGGGAAGCGTGATAGGACCTTTATTGTTTACAATATACATAAATGACTTAGTTGACAACATCGGTAGCTCCGTGAGGCTATTTGCAGATGACACGGTTGTCTACAAGAAAGTAGCAACATCAGAAGACTCGTACGTACTCCAGGAGGACCTGCAGAGGATTAATGCATGGTGCGACAGCTGGCAGCTTTCCCTAAACATAGATAAATGTAATATAATGCGCATACATAGGGGCAGAAATCCATTCCAGTACGATTATGCCATAGGTGGTAAATCATTGGAAGCGGTAACGACCGTAAAATACTTAGGAGTTACTATCCGGAGCGATCTGAAGTGGAATGATCACATAAAACAAATAGTGGGAAAAGCAGGCGCCAGGTTGAGATTCATAGGAAGAATTCTAAGAAAATGTGACTCATCGACGAAAGAAGTAGCTTACAAAACGCTTGTTCGTCCGATTCTTGAGTATTGCTCATCAGTATGGGACCCTTACCAGGTTGGATTAATAGAAGAGATAGACATGATCCAGCGAAAAGCAGCGCGATTCGTCATGGGGACATTTAGTCAGCGCGAGAGCGTTACGGAGATGCTGAACAAGCTCCAGTGGCGGACACTTCAAGAAAGGCGTTACGCAATACGGAGAGGTTTATTATCGAAATTACGAGAGAGCACATTCCGGGAAGAGATGGGCAACATATTACTACCGCCCACATATATCTCGCGTAATGATCACAACGAAAAGATCCGAGAAATTAGAGCAAATACGGAGACTTACAAGCAGTCGTTCTTTCCACGCACCATTCGTGAATGGAACAGGGAAGGGGGGATCAGATAGTGGTACAATAAGTACCCTCCGCCACACACCGTAAGGTGGCTCGCGGAGTATAGATGTAGGTGTAGGTGTTCCCGCTGGATCCCTCGTTATCTAACCGAACACCATAAAGAGCAAAGGAGAACCAAATGTGCGGAATTGCTTGCTCGTCATGTGGCTGAGGGTGACAATTTCTTGTCAAAGATCGTTACAGGCGATGAAACATGAGTTCATCACTTCGAACCTGAAACAAAACGGCAATCAATGGAGTGGCGCCACACCCACTCCCCTACCAAGAAAAAGTTTAAAGCCATACCCTCAGCCGGTAAAGTCATGGTTACAGTCTTCTGGGACACTGAAGGGGTTATTGGTCAAACGATCAACTCTGAAGTGTATTGTGCTACTCTTCAGAAATTTAAGAAACGACTTCAGCGTGTTCGTAGGCACAAAAATCTGAACGAACTTCTCCTTCTTCATGACAACGCAAGATCTCACACAAGTCTTCGCACCCGAGAGGGGCTCACAAAACTTCAGTGGACTGTTCTTCCTAATGCACCCTACAGCCCCGATCTCGCACCGTCGGATTTCCATATGTTTGGCCCAATGAAGGACGCAATCCGTGGGAGGCACTACGTGGATGATGAAGAAGTTATTGATGCAGTACGACGTTGGCTCCGACATCGACCAGTGGAATGGTACCGTGCAGGCATACAGGCCCTCATTTCGAGGTGGAGTAAGGCCGTAGCATTTAATGGAGATTAGGTTGAAAAATAGTGTTGAGTAGCTAAAAGATTGGGGAATAACCTGGTGTATTTCAATGCTGAATAAAACAACCCCTGTTCCAGAAAAAAAAGTGTTGCATTACTTATTGAACTGCCCTCGTACATACGTAATCAGTTAGCAATGGAATACAGAAATTGAAGACTAATTGCCAGAGAACAGAATACCTCACTGCTGGTAGAGATGAGTTACACATAGAGGGGAAGAGAATTATTAAGTTCAATACTTCGTTATTTGGGATTCATTTAGAGATGGAGGAAAAATCAGAGGTAGAAATCAATAAAAGAAGGAAGGTCACTGGAATGCTCAACTCAATCTTATGAAGCAGAAGTGTAGTAAATTGAACCAAAAGAATCACATATAATCGATACTATAGAGCATAGTTATGCATGGAGTGGAGACAATGACTACTAATCTGAAACACGTAAAATAACTGCAGGCAAAAAGAAATGGACTTCTAGAGAAGATCAGCAAGAATTTCTAGAAAAGAGAAAATAGGAAACGACGAAATAATAATGAGAATGAAAGTAGGAGAAGACGTGACGGACAGGTCATGTGAGAAGAAGAAAGCCAGAATACCGGAAATGATACTGGAATGGGAACCGGAGGAAAGAAGAGAAGAGGACGTCCTATGACAATCTGGCTGCAAAAAGTACAAAGGCTTGGCGCGGAGGAAGAAGATATACGATCTAAACACCTGGAGGGCCATCCTGAGGAGATAAATTAAGATTTTACGTAACAGATGTAATAACTTCGTGTATCTTGGAGAAAAATCATTGTATACAGGAAAATCTCAATTCAAAATAAGGTACACACGTAATGTTTAAGTGTTAATACACACGAATGTGCTTAAGTGATAAATGGATGTTTCGTTATGTTTCTTTTCGAAATTTTGCCTAATAATTGTACTGCGTCACGCCTAATTCAATTCCTCAAGCAGAAGTGGATGAGTTAAACATCGGAACTGATACCATCGTAGATCGGAAACTGTACTTTTCCGGGCACGGGTTCCTATTCAAAATATTACGTGCTCACTCCCCTCTACAACTCTTAGAATTTGTAACTGGATGTTCCGAACACTCTGTAGATGAATGCCTCTTCGAATGTCTGCCAGTGCACACTTAGAAATTGCCTATGAGAGCGTGTAAGACATACAGACCAGTTCCATCCATTTCCTAAATTAAAACTTTCAATCCGATTGATTGTGTTGACTGTCAGTCGCAATTCCACTCATCCTTTAACCAAAGAATCTCTTAAAAATGCGCGGCTGGTCCCGGCGGAGGTTCGAGTCCTCCCTCGGGCATGGGTGTGTGTTGTCCTTAGGATAATTTAGGTTAAGTAGTGTGTAAGCTTAGGGACTGATGACCTTAGCAGTTAAGTCCCATAAGATTTCACACACATTTTTTTTCTTAAAAATATGGCTGTGGCCAGTATTTAAACACTGAGGTTCAGTGGTTGACACACGAGAAGATTAGATTAGATTAGATTAATACTACGAGTAGTTCCATGGATCATGAATACGATATTTCGTAATGATGTGGAACGAGTCAAATTTTCCAATACATGACACAATTAAGTTAATTTAACAACATAATTAAGTGAATATAACAACTTCATTATTTTTTGTTTTGTTTTTTAATAATTTTTTTGTTTTTTTTTCTTTTTTTCTTAATTTATATCTAAAAATTCCTCTATGGAGTAGAAGAAGTTGTCATTCAGAAATTCAGACTTTTGATACTATTTGGTAAGTGACAAGACTTTAGTGGCAGTATAATTCACCCCTTTCTGTGCCAAAGTTGGATTTAATCCTGAATAGTGAAGATCGTCCTTTCTCCTAGTATTGTAGTTATGCACACTGCTATTACTTTTGAATTGGGTTTGGTTGTTAATAACAAATTTCATAAGAGAGTATATATACTGAGAAGCTACTGTGAATATCCCTAGATTCTTAAATAAATGTCTGCAAGATGATCTTGGGTGGACTCCAGCTATTATTCTGATTACACGCTTTTGTGCAATAAATACTTTATTCCTCAGTGATGAATTACCCCAAAATATGATGCCATATGCAAGCAATGAGTGAAAATAGGCATAGTAAGCTAATTTACTAAGATGTTTATCACCAAAATTTGCAATGACCCTTATTGCATAAGTAGCTGAACTCAAACGTTTCAGCAGATCATTAATGTGTTTCTTCCAATTTAATCTCTCATCAATGGACACACCTAAAAATTTTGAACATTCTACCTTAGCTATCTGCTTCTGATTAAGGTCTATATTTATTAATGGCGTCATACCATTTGCTGTATGGAACTGTATGTACTGTGTCTTATCAAAATTCAGTGAGAGTCCGTTTACAAGGAACCACTTAGTAATTTTCTGAAACATATTATTGACAATTTCATCAGTTAACTCTTGTTTGTCAGGTGTGATTACTATACTTGTATCATCAGCAAAGAGAACTAACTTTGCCTCTTCATGAATATAGAAAGGCAAGTCATTAATATATATTAAGAACAACTAAGGACCCAAGACTGACCCTTGTGGCCGGCCCCGGTGGTCTAGCGGTTCTAGGCGCTCAGTCCGGAGCCGCGCGACTGCTACGGTCGCAGGTTCGAATCCTGCCTCGGGCATGGATGTGTGTGATGTCCTTAGGTTAGTTAGGTTTAAGTAGTTCTAAGTTCTAGGGGACTGATGACCACAGATGTTAAGTCCCATAGTGCTCAGAGCCATTTGAACCATTTTTTTGACCCTTGTGGAACCCCATTCTTGATAGTTCCCCAGTTTGAGGAATGTGCTGATCTTTGCATATTATGAGAACTGCTTATATCAACTTTCTGCGCTCTTCCAATTAGGTACGAGTTAAACCATTTGTGTACTGACCCACTCATGCCACAATACTTGAGCTTGTCTAGCAGAATTTCATGATTTACACAATGAGAAGAAGTCGTGGCAGACAGCATCAAAGCAAAAGCAATAACCACAAACTTTCACTCGCCCATAATTCACAAAATGACCAGTAGAAAGCAGTACGATAGGGATGTCACACGTCTCTGCACGACGTCACATACTTGGTTCTTGAACAAAGGCGACCATGCGGTAAACCTATAGTTAGAGGTCTGCGCGGATGCGGATATCCGCGGATATATCCGCGGATATCCGCGGTATTTGTTACTTGGCGGATAAAATCGCGACCGGCGCGGATATCCGCGGGTCATCTGCGGATAATGAGCAAGACATCTGCCCAGTACGTATGTTGCAATGTTAGTTGAGAACTTCAAGTCTGTTGACATTTTGGAATCTTGCAGGGCCCGGGTGGAGCGGATGTCTGTTGTCCTCAGCCCCTGGCTACGACCGACGTAGCTTTACCCAAGAGACCTGCGCCTAATCCGTTTCCGCGACCGTGTCTTTTGTGTGGCCTGTGAAGTACTCTCTGGGTGGCAAACCTGCCCACTGTCTACCAGACAGGTGCCCGTTGCAATTTTCCGATGCCTTCAGTTAGCGCTTTGTAGTGAGCGAGTGACAACGTGCATCGTAGCAAATATCAGTGAGAGTTCTTTCTTCAAATGAACACAATCGATGGATACAATTTCGTGTAATGTGAAAAAAGGTAATTTTACGTTAGTGAAGGAAAACAAATTGAAATCGCCAATTTGGAAAAAATTCGGATACGTATTTGATGGCAACGAAAAGATAAAAGATATAGTGGCTTGTTTTGCATGTAAAAAAGTATATTCCTACACTGGACACAAAAGTGGAACTTCAAATTTGCTAAAACATTCGTGTGAGGCTGGACAAAGTAGCATAATTACTTATTTAAATACCAAGAGAGACGTGAAAGTTCCTGAAGTTCCGCCAAATTTGAAGACAGCCGCAGCAGAAAAAGTTGTCAATCTTGTCAGCAAAGACATTTTGCCATTTGAAGTTGCGTGTGGATCTGGGTTTCTCGAGACGGCACAGTCTCTTATTATTGATGTGGGGGCCAAGTACGGTGCAGTGAGTGCTAAGGAACTGCTACCTCATCCAACCACCATATCCAGAAATTTGAAGGAAACGGCCGATCGTCTGCGTGAAACTGTCTCCACAAAAGTGAAGAATATATTCAGACATATAGGTGGAGCACTAACTGTCGATTTATGGACTGATTCGTACCGTAAAATAAACTATATGGGAGTGACTGCTTATTATGTTAATTCTGAAGAAGTGAAACTTGAGGATAGAGTGTTGTGCACCAAAACTTTTGAGAGTGAGATTTAAAAAACAGGAGAAAACATTAAACTTAAATTAATTAAGATACTGCGGCCGTTCGATTTATTCAGTGCTGTGAATAACATCGTGTTCGTTACGGATAGAGGTCCAAATTTTGTGGCAGCACTTCGCCAATATAAGAGGCTCTCGTTCCCAGCACACATTCTTAATACTGTGCTGGAGCACACGAATCGAGGAGACGCGAATGATGAGAAGAGCGACGTGCAGCGAGTAATAAATTCCTGTCGAGCTATCAATCGCCTTCAGAAGTCATTGAAAGGAAATATAGACACACGATGGGACACACGATGGAACAGTAAATTGGATATGTTTGAGTCTATTAATTCACAATGGTTTGAAGTTCTGTCAATTTTGTCAGAGAAAAATCAAGATAATTTGATTGATTCTATAGACAAGAGGATGTTGGAAGATATAATAACCTTTCTGACACCATTTAAAATAGCTTCTTGTGATGTTGAAGCCTCCAAAACCC
Source organism: Schistocerca serialis cubense (assembly GCF_023864345.2). Taxonomy (NCBI): domain Eukaryota; kingdom Metazoa; phylum Arthropoda; class Insecta; order Orthoptera; family Acrididae; genus Schistocerca; species Schistocerca serialis. The sequence continues at coordinate 1,187,081,653 of NC_064638.1, forward strand.
CTACGCTTTACTTATGTGTGTTGTGGAAGTTAAAACTTCTCTCCTTCCTTGAAAAAAATTATAGCAGCAGCCCATTTCTGATAAATTTGAAGAGTAGCGCCAAATCTATTTTAATCAGCAAATGGGACATAACAGTAACCCATAAACTTGCAACGTTTTTGAAAATATAAAAACCTAAAATATCTTAGCAGTGCCGAAAAAGATGAAGTTGTAAAGGAAGCGAAAAATTATGTTGCGAGAAATTGTCCACAGTTAAAAGACAAGGAGGAAACAACATCTGGAATTCCTGCAAAAAAAAAAAAAAAAAAAAAAAAAAAAAAAAAAAAAAAAAAAACAAAAGTCTGACGTACTTTTTAATAAATTTGAAGATTCCTCAGAAGATGAATCGACGAGAGATCTTGACTTTGCGCCAGATGAAATTCTCAGATATACGAATGATAAAGTCCAATTTTCGGAAGGCATCGACCTGATAGCTTGGTGGCATGGACGTGAAAACGTCTATCCGCGTCTTTCCAAACTCGCATACTTCGTGCACTGCATTTCAGTGTCCAGCGCGCCATCTGAGAGAAGCTTCTCTACTGCGGGACAAATAATGCAGGACCGACGCACGTCTTTGAAGCCACAGACGATTGATGACATTAAACTCTGGAAAAAAATAGTTTTTAACATTGAAAGTATTAACTGCGAAATATACTGCAAATTTTGTCTTAGTAATTTAGACCAATGTTGAGGATGTTTCAAAGTGTGAAAAACTTCGTTTAGTTGAGAATGAAACAGATATTTCATTTATCGCTAGGTCTTAATTCGATAAATCAGCCAAAAGGTGAGGTTCGAGATTTCAATCGTATTTTTAGCTAAAGCTAAATGGACTCCTAATTTCTATAACCACTAATTTTGTTGCCACTCTTCGGAAGACGAGTTATTCCTTCCAGACAACGTCAATTATTGCTGGCAGTTTAACTTTTTCACAGGTGCGCCAGCGTTTTGCAGTGTAGGTCTAATACTGTAAATATTTTCACCAGGAAATGACGAGGTCTGAACGCGTAAGCTATATTATAATCATCAGCTGACATGAATGGCTTCAAAATATGACACATCCAAGCAGTGAGTACAAAAAACTGTCGGTAAATGATGCAATGTGCTAGTAACAGTTTAAAGCCATCGTTATTTTCAGCTGCCTTGGCACAAGAGCAGCGAAATGTAATTGTTTCTATACACGTATTTTCATCATTTAATACTATTACATTGAATTTTATTTTTTTAAATAGCGTTTCCAATCTCACGAGATCCGAGCCGCTACTGTGTGTGCTCCGGAGCGCCAATGCTTTCCTGTTTGGAATGGTCTGCTTTAGAGTAGGTATAGAGCTTTTCCTATGATTTAAGAAGTCAAAAGTAGTTAAGTTGTCGCAGAAATGGCACCCTAACAACAACTATGTCATTACATACCATAATTCTAAGCCACTAGGAGGTAGCCGAAAGGCACGCGTTTAAGCTCACGCAGGCTGGCGTGAGGTCTGGAACAGTTAAAGGAGTTGAGTCTAGTAAAAAAAGTACGTAGCTTCTGGAATACTTTAATCCATAATTGGTGAACATCGGTCTGACGGTACATGCATCACAAGATAAATAGCAAATGATAATAGCGCCTTGCTAGGTCGTAGCAAATGTCGTAGCTGAAGGCTATGCTAACTATCGTCTCGGCAAATGAGAGCGTAATTTGTCAGTGAACCATCGCTAGCAAAGTCGGCTGTACAACTGGGGCGAGTGCTAGGACGTCTCTCTAGACCTGCCGTGTGGCGGCGCTCGGTCTGCAATCACTGATAGTGGCGACACGCGGGTCCGACGTATACTACCGGACCGCGGCCGATTTAAAGGCTACCACCTAGCAAGTGTGGTGTCTGGCGGTGACACCACAACTGTCTATTACTATTAATTACTCATTCAAAACTTAAATATATGCGGATGCGGATAAGGAACTTGCGGATGCAGATTAATTGCTGCGCATGCGGATGCGGTTGCGGATTAGGAACTTGCAGATGCAGTGCGGGCGCGGATTGCACTTTTCTTATCCGCGCAGACCTCTACCTATAGTCTTCGGAAGTGAATGCATCGCAGGCCGCACCCCCATTTCGGACGGAATCATATTCCACGGCGTAGCTCTGACGGACAATACGAAACGTGAATCCCCGTCTGAACATAAATGCAGATACCCGCATGGTTCGCAAATGGGAGAATAAAACGTGGGAGGGCAACCGGTCGGACGGAACGAACGCCCAGCGCCGACGCGAGGCCGCGTAGAGACGGGGGGTGCGCTGTGACGTCACGGGCGCTCACCTCGCGTGGGCCGCAGGTACGCCAACCAGAGCGCAGGGCTCATTCTCGCCCGGCACCTTGCTCGCTGCGGACACGCGCTCCGCCGACTACGACGACGCGCCGACGGACATCAGGCAATCTCTCCTCTCCTCGCAGCTGATAACCGACACCGTGGGGCGGGTCACTCGTGTTGCGTCACGCGCCTTTTTATTTCTCTCAAGTGGACATAGGGAAGATAGCCGCGGCTGTCGCCCAGTGCTTCTTTTCCGACAGAGGCGCGAGACAGGAGACAGGTGTCTGTGTGCGCGGGTGCTCCACCCAGCGACTGCCTGCAGTTGCCGAGTGACAGAAACGAGAGAGAGCAGTTCCGTTTGTGGCAGTTCGAGGGCTTGCCATCACCGTTCCGACAAAGACGTCCTCCGAGAGTACAAGCAGCATGGGATACCGCCTACTCGTCTTGTGGACGATAAGCTGTCTCTGTAAGTACCCATCTCAAGATTATTCGTAATATTTGCTAGTGAATCACGATAAATGAATTTCTACACCTGTGTTGCATATATCACAGTATCTTGCGTAGCGGGGGAGAATGTTCTGTTGTGTCATATCTTACGCTACTTCCGGTCGACTCACGGATGGGGAGCAGGAAAGTTTACTCTACGCCCTCTTATTAATCTGAACTTACCTTCACAGTTCCAGCACGAAACAGAATATACTCATTTACTGGATAAAGTGTAATCCACTGCCCTCACCCCTCGTTCCTGAAATCCTGGTTGTGATGAAAAACTGAACTGTAGAGCGGTTTAAGTTAGGATGTAATGTGACAGAATGGATGCGAGTTGAAGTAGCCAAAGAATGTGAATACGAAGCAGAGGTATTGGTCCAAGATTGATCTGTATTGGAGCAGCGGCCTGTCTACATTCTGTCATACTTAACGCACTTTTCGTTGCAACGACGAAAACTGCAAGGTATTTAAAAAAATCTCGTAACAATGTCTCTCAGAGGATTTACCATTGCGGCGCTTTCTATACGTTTAAACATTTCAATGAACATTAAAATATGATTACTCTCTTTCTCGCAATTACACACAAACTATGACAGGGTACTACCGTAATTTACTAATGAATGTTCTCTCTCTGAAGAGTTTATTGGTGCATACTGTATACATATATCAAGAATAAACTACGAAAATGGCCAGAAGAGGAGAGTTGCAGATAACTTTACCCATAGGCTAATCACTAAGAGGCGAAGCGGCCAAGTTATTTGACTTAATATGTGAGGAGAGGGCTTCGAAGTATCGCTGTCATACTGACCTCGGTTTTCCGTGCTTTCTCTACATCTCTTGAGGCGAATACCGGAAGTTTCCTTGAGCAAGGCCAGAACCAATTTCTCTCTATAGCTATGACTTGTGTAGACCTGGAATCATTGACGCTGCACTTCTGTGTGTGAGTAACTCAGTGTCCGCCTTTGTCCAAACTGTAGTGGAGCACATACCTTTCAGTTCAGGGCGTAAAAATGTTTGACGTAAGATGCAAATTGCACGTTTTGGTAAGTATAATCCTACGGTAGATAAGTTTTCTGTTGATGTGGCACTTTCATTCATTAGTAAATTACGGTAGCGCCCTGCCATAGTGTGTATGTAATTGCGACAAAGAGAGTAATCATATTTTAATGTCCATTGAAATATTTAAACATATAGAAAGCCCCGCAGTAGTAAATCCTCTGAGAGACATAGTTACGAGTTTGGTCGGTAGTAATTAAAGTTATGTATTACCGTATGTCTAAAGGATCAGTTAAAAAATAAATTAGCAAATCCCAAGCTTAGACTGCAACTCGCATTGACAGTCATACGACTTGTTAGCGCTCTGCAGTTGGTTCCATCCCAAACTGCTGCCTTTACAAGCAATGATCTGCCAACTGAGTTATTCGGCAACGCATTAGAGGCCAGCTCTAACATTTTATTATCTGTTCAAGAGGCTACAAGTCCCCTTCATCTTGATTACGCTGTTCGAATCCCAGTCTGGGACACACGTTTAATTTATAACGAATGTTAATTCGGCAATGTATTCCCCCGAAAGCTATGACGTAGTCCACATTTGTTTAAATTGCCCCACTTCGCCTACTATGAGTTTCGAGTTAAGTTCATTTCGTAGTTCAATCTTTTCACAGGGACATCTTTACATGTAGAGCATAACAAATCTGATTAAATCTTTTTGAGATGAGGATTCTGATTCGTCGACATCTATACCTAATCTCGGCAAACCACTGTGAAGTGCGTAGGAGTGTGGCACGTATTAAGATATGTTCACGTTCAATTAGCCTATGGAGCATGGGAAGAATGACTATTTAAATGCTTCTGTGGCATCTTTAATTAATCTAATCTAATTTTCCCAATAATTTCGGAACCATGTGTACGGCATGCAAATATATTCCTAGATTTCTCGGTACTGATCCTTGAAACTTTCTCAGTACGCTGTCATGGAATAGCTGGCCTCTATCGTGGAGCATCTGTCAATCTTTGTTCATAGCATCTCCGTTACGTTCTGTTATTGGTAAAATAAACCTGTCGTTATTCGTATTCTTTGTACACTTTCAGTATCGCCCACTGGTCCTATTTGGTACGGTTTTCACACACTTGAGCCATATTCTAGGTTGGGATGCATGAGTGTTTTATAAGCAGTCTCATTTGAGATTGCATTTTCTCAGTCTGCCATCTACTTTCCCTTCGATTGAACCTATATGCCCGTTCCACTTCAGATCCCCATAAACTATTACCCCCCCCCCCCCCCCTCCAGTTGTATGAGTTGACTGATTACAACCGTGAGTCATCGGCATTCCAGTTAAAGAGCACAACGTTTTTAGGTCTTGTGCAGTACACAGTTTGACATCTCTGAAGGTTTCAAGCGAGTTGACGATCTTTGGACTACTTTTATCAAGATCTGATTGCGTATTCGTGGAGAATTTTTTTAGGGCAGTACTTCATTATACATAACTGCTTTACAGATAATTGCACAATCTGCGAAATGTTACTACGAATATTGTCTGCAAGGTTATTAGTATACAACGTGAACAGCAAGGGTCCTAACACACTTCCTTGGGAAACACATGGGGTTACTTCTGTGTTGTCGATGACTCACCATCTAAGATAACATTCTGCGACCTCCCTACTAACAAATCCTCAGTCCAGTCAAAAATGTCATTATATAGTCCATGTGATCTTACTTTCATTAATAAGCACTGGTTTGCGCAAAGCACCAAGGTTTATCTAACTCACTACACACTGATTAAGTTCATCATATGGTGCAGGGCAGAGCAATGACCTCGTATCTCTCACGGGAAGATCCCATATGTTGTGTACAACAATGCGCTACTTTTAGTGTTGAGAGTTTTTCACTCTGATGGGGATTTGAGGTGAATGTCGAACAGCTGCTCACTGCCTTGTGAATGTGCCACTTCTCCGTCTGACGTAATCGGCCCGCGTTGCCATTCTTAAGGAGTGCAGAAGTTCTACTTTCTGTTCGCGGAACCAGCAGATGTCGGCGCGAAAAGAGCGGGCCGATGGCCTGTCGCTGGTGAGACCTTCTGCGAAAGTGAGCCGGTAGGACGGGTGTGTATCCGCAGACAAGGAGACTGACTGCCGGAACTCGACGCTTGGAGGTCGCACACAGGACGTACATAGCACCGAAGGCTACTCGGAAACGAAAGCGACAGTGAAAGTTGTCTTACGTCTAACCCTCAGCTAACACAGCAGCTTACGATGATAGGCCTGCAGATTAATTTAGAACCATACTAATTCCTTTTATACAACGCCCTATTCCGTGAGTACTGGAAGAGATAAGTAAACTGTTTACTCGCTTTTGCACTTTGGCCCGTTTCGCGGAGTGAATGCCTGACACTCCTTTGTCTCGGCACTTCATTGCCGATCTGATAACCGTCAAGTCCCTTAACTCCATTCGATAACACCGGTATATCATGATGGCTGATTCTTCTGCCGCTCCTCGGTGGAACAACGTAATTGAAAATAAAAACCCAATACTGGGTATGTTCTGTAGAATTAATTTAATTTAGCTACCTAGTTTTCGGCTTGCAAGTCCATCTTCACACCTCAGCTGACTGTCGTCGTCAAAGAAGTTACAATATTTGAGGAACACCACAGTCGAGTTCATTTGTGGAATTTATTTTCAATAGCAAAGATAAGAACCAATTACTAGCCAACAAGGAGGTGTAAATAATTAACCGGCCTGATCGTGCTACGTTTTACACTACTGGCCATTAAAATTACTAAACCATGTCGATGACGTGATACAACGCGAAATTTAATCGACAGGAAGAAGATACTGTGATACGCAAATGATTAGCTTTTCAGAGCATTCACACAAGGTTGGCGCCGGTGGCGACACCTACAACGTGCTCACATGAGGAAAGTTTCCAACCGATTTCTCATACACAAACAGCAGTCGACCGGCCTTGCCTCGTGAAACGTTGTTGTGATGCCTCGTGTAAGGAGGAAAAATGCGTACCATCACGCTTCCGACTTTGATAAAGGTCGGATTGTAGCCTATCGCGATTGCCGTTTATCGTATCGCGTCATTGCTGCTCGCGTTGGTCGAGATCCAATGACTGTTAGCTGAATATGGGATTGGTGGGTTCAGGAGGTTAATACGGAACGCCGTGCTGGATCCCAACGACCTCGTATCACTAGCAGTCGAGATGACAGGCATCTTATCCGCATGACTGTAACGGATCGTGCAGCCACGTCTCGATCCCCGAGTCATGGAGGCGTTTGCAAGACAGCAACCATATGCACGAACAGTTCGACGACGTTTGCAGCAGCGGTTACCCTTGACGCTGCATCACAGACAGGAGCGCCTGCGATGATGTACTCAACGACGAACCTGGGTGCACGAATGGTAAAACGTCATTTTTTCAGATGAATCCAGGTTCTGTTTACAGCATCATGATGGTCGCATTCGTGTTTGGCGACATGGCGTGAACGCACATTGGAAGCGTGTATTCGTCATCTCCATACAGGCGTATCACCCGGCGTGATGGTATGGGGTGCCATTGGTTACACGTCTCGGTCACCTCTTGTTCTCATTGGCGGCACTTTGAACAGTGGACGTTACATTTCTGATGTGTTATGACCCGTGGCTCTACGCCTCATTCGATCCCTGCGAAACCCTACATTTCAGCAGGATAATGCACGACCACATTTTGCAGATCCTGTACGGGCCATTCTGGATACAGAAAATGTTCGACTGCTCTCCTGGCCAGCACATTCTCCAGATCTCTCACGAACTGAAAATGTCTGGTCAGTGGTGGCCGAGAAACTGGCTCGTCACAATACTCCAGTCACTACTCTTGATGAACTGTGGTATCGTGTTGAAGCTGCATGGTCAGCTGTACCTGTACACGTCATCCAAGCTCTGTTTGACTCAATGCCCAGGCGTATCAAGGCCGTTATTACGGCCAGAGGTGGTTGTTCTGGGTACTGATTTCTCAGGATCTATGCACCCAAATTGCGTAAAAATGTAATCACATGTTAATTCTAGTACAATATATTTGTCCAATGAATACCTGTTTATCACCTGCATTTCTTCTTGGTGTAGCAATTTTAATGGCCAGTAGTGTATATTGGCCAGTCAGGCAGCGAAACAACGACTAGGTTGGCTAAACATGAACGCAGCTGGAGGTTGCAGAATTATGACTCCACATTTGCTGGGCATGTACCAGGTGACGACCACAGCCGCCGGACACAGTCCCACGTGTCCTCCACTCGGTAAGGAAAGGCTAAACACCCAATCTGTTGGACGCCCAGGAAATCAAGAGGCCTCTGGTCCAAAGTCCTGATTTGGTGTTAAATGATCAAACACATCTCATCGCCTCCACTATTCTAAAATTCACTTAATCTTCGCAGTTTGCCAAATACTTCCACCACTATTCCTTTCTATTCCTGCATTTTCTTGTATTTTTTTATTCCACATCGATTGCCTATGTACTCCATATATTCTGTTATTACAATTGTCAATTTTACTCTTTTTCTGTAATACCTCTTCAAGCCTTTCTTTAGTACTCTTGTCAAGAACTAATTCCATTTCATTGAGATTGTTAATATAATTAAAATCGTTGTACGGGAACTGTTTTTCGAGTTTAACGTTAATGTTTTTTCCTGGTTACTCCCTGTACTGTGGTCAATATTCAAAGATATGACAGGAACGTTCATTCGAAGGGAAAAAGTGCAGTAAACATGGTCTCTGAAGTGCATTCCATAAGAGCTGTTAGCACTTCTTCATCTTCGATGCCGTTAAGCAAATCTCTTCTACTGCGAGTTACTTGCTTTCCATATTTTAAGAGGTTGTAGTATGGACCCAAACAATAAAAAAAGCCAGTAAACATGGGCCCTAAAGTACATACTTAATGGGGATAAGCGCTTTTTCATCTTCGCTACTGTGAAAAACATCTCTTCTACATGTTATCTTCTTTATGGCCTCTTTTTCTTCGCAGTCGCAGTTATACGAGCTATACACGTTGGTACACTATTTTGCGACTGTAATAAAAGTCTTATTAAGACCAAACGTGTTTCGCTTTATTTCACAGTATCTTCAGTGGTTAGTTTTTTTTATCCTTCTTATATGCATCACATGTGTGGTAGATTTTAGCACAGAACTTTCACTAACACTAAATATATTCATGGTTTTTGTTGTTGTTAAAGTCCAGTGCCATCTCGCCATTTGGTGCATTTTGTCTTGATATACTGAACAAGTGCTCATAGCTCTTAAGATTTTCATCTCAGAGCCCATGTTTACTAGACAATGTTTTCTGTTTTTGGTTGATACTACCTCCTCCCAAAACATGGAAAGCAAAGAGCTTGCAGTAGAAGAGACTTGTTTCACAGTATCAGAGATGAAGAAATCCTCTTAGCTCTTTAGAACCCATATTTACTATACTTGTTTTCTTCGAAAGATAGTTAATATCATATCCCTGAATACTGAACATTCTTCCTCGGACACCCTGTCATCTGTTGTTGCAGCTGTCAGTTCTATCCTTTACTCTGTTTATGTGTCAGTTTTCATACGAAATACCTCTTCAGCCATTCTTTACTACTCTTATCAAGTTCTAATTTTATTTTATTGGGGATTTTCGAGTTTAATATTATGCTTTTCCTGCTCCCTTTATATTTATTTGCTGTTCAATTGTTAACCTTTTTAACTGCATTCCAGATGCACTCTCAAAAATGACATTTACGATGTGTTTGTGCCTCAGTCTAGATAAGTAACATCTTCTCCAATGTTATTTACAGGTATTGTAACTTCTTTGACAACAGTAGTGAAAAGTCTTTATGTGTGTACCTCTCTTTTTCTGAAATTACAAAAACTACTTTGGATAAGTAGGGTTTCTCCAAGGGTGGAAAACTGACCAAGGTTCAACATATACCTAGGAACAAATTTTCTGCTCTGACTTCAGAGTTGCAATCGAGAAAATATTGTCAGTACTTTATTTTCTAACTCTGTGTGCGGCAATAATACTCTACTACACACCAGTAAATGAAATCAAATTAAAAATAAGTTTATTCAAAAACCAACTGCAACTTAAAAACATTCTGAAATAGAAGCTATTGCCAACCAACACAAATTTCCGATTTAAAGACAGGAAAAACTGTTAAACCATTAAGAAACTCATTTCATTTGCAAAAATCACGTGTTCCATGGCAGAAGACCGTTTATTTGACATTACGAGATGATACACGACCGACGACGAAGTATGGCGTAGCCGTCCACATGTTATGTAACTAGTTTAGAAAATATACAGAATTTTACTCACTATCAATCTCTGCCACTAAAGAATTAACATTACGTTCCACATGGGTTTAATATAATGCAAAGTATTTAAATATTTAGGACTTCGTAATATTTACAAACAGTGCACAAAACAGTCTCATGTCTCACAACAACAACAACATTAAAACATACTGGAATATATTTGTCGCTGTTTCTAGAGCATTTCCTCATGTGATTCTGAAACCAGTCACTACACTGAAATATCGACCAGCAAGCATCATGTGTTACTAAGTAGGTACACTGTCCACCAGGTAAAAAATCTCTCCCCTAAGTTTTCATAATTTTTATCTGGTGCTGTATTTTGTTGCTAACTAAACCATATCTGAGGACGTTTCGTGAAGAGAACAGTAAATAAGTTTAGTTCATTTAGATTAATTCCGTGCCCATGGATTATACCTGCGAAATTTCGGTATAATGTGGAACAGGTCCAACAGCCTCGCAAATACAATAAATAACACAGTGTCAGTGGAACGCAGCTACATACTGATTATTTGCGTAATTGGCTACCACGATAATATTAATGTGCATTTAAAATTAGTAATTGCAACCTAGTCACACAGAGATATTATTCTTATTGTTGTTGTTGCTGCTGTAATTATTTATTCAGAAATCTATCTAAGGAGTAGGAGCAGTTATTAAGCAGATATTATTAAATTTCTTTTAACGTTGTAGTTTTGATTCACGAGGAAGCTGCATACCTTTCTCTCTCCGGTGCAAGAGTAAGCTTAAGTTATGCCTTGTGATAGCTATTTTGTTCCTACTGTTGTACTGGTCATTACTACTAATGTTTCCAAACTGTGAGTGGTTATTGACAACAAATTTCATGTATTATGAAGCTGTTGTTAGCATGACTGGCTTTTCTTTAAGTGGCTGGCTATGAATGTTTCGTACTTAAGGGCGGAATTGCCACAGAATATTATCCCATATGACATTAAAGAGTGGAAATACGTGAAGTAAGATAATTTTCTGATTCTTTCATAATTAAAAATGGCAATGATATACAGAGAAAACAGCTGAAATTACGCGTGTTGTAACTACACTTGGCTTGAAAATTATAGTGCTTATCAATATGCACATCCAGGAAACTTACATTTACTTTTACAGTTTCCTTTCTGCCATGTTCTGTCGTTATTGGTGATGTTCTGTCCTGCCTTGTAGACAGCTGAATGAGTCGCGTTTTTTTTTTTTTTTTGTCATAAGTTACAAACATTTACCGGAAACTAATTAATGATTTTGGTGAAAATTTAGTTTACAGTACGTTTTGGATGCCTCATCTCTTTGAACTTCCTTTTTATGCTTACATCTACAGCTAAGAACAGTATTTCATCTTTGTAGCTTCAATTGGAAGATCATTTGCATTCAAAAAAAACAGCAGCGAACCTAAAACTGAACCCTGTGGAACATACCAGCGATGTGATTCGTCAAGAAAACTCTCTCAAAACTCTATCATAACCATCAGTTAAAAATGAAATGAACTAATTAATCATTGTGTCATAACAGGATTGTATGGTCATGAAATGAAAGTTTTTCTTCCGTAGCTGTCTATTCAAAATTTTTATCGTTCTACCTAACTTGTTGATTGGTGTCACCCCGGAGTACCAGACAGGCATATCCCTTCTCCGATGCAGATTTTCCTTGATATTTTGTTAATGAACTCCATTACATCAACTATTTTCTCCACGATTAAACTGTTTTTTCCTCCCGTTTCTAATTATTTCTGTACGCGGCAACACGGAAGTAATGTCAAATTAGCTGTCCTAATGACCCGCTGTCGGCGTTCTTTCCTGTCGTTAATGAGCTCACCCTTGTTTGTAAACAATACCTTGTAATAACTCAGTGTAATGGTTGTACGCCACGGACGCTGCGCAACACACAAAGGTGCCGTTTTTCTTTAAGGGACACTTCATTAGCCACAACGGTGTAGCTAGAAGCGTCGAGATATTTCGCTGATAGTATCGCATTTGGCGCAGAGCGCTAGTGAGATAAAGGACAAAGACGAGCAGTAGTATATCAAGTATATCAGGGACTTGAAAGATCGCCTCGAAAGCATGACGTCACGGAAAGATAAGAGGATCCGCCAGTAAACACCTAAGCGTATCCGTGTATTAACTGTTATCATTGTGTTCAGAACACAATCCGTTAAACATGGAGAGTCCGTGTTTTTCCACACAAGCCAGGAGAAAGGCTGATTTGCATGGCGGAAAAATACTCCTGCTTGGGTAAACAACCTCGTAACTGCATTTGCTATTTAGACCAAAGAAGCGCTTTCAGGTAGAGTGCCCGACAACGGGAAAGGCAACTGAACTACGAAGCTGTCACAGAAACGAGCGCACAATAATAAGTTAGTTTCTTTGTATAAAGCCGGTAGTCAACGTAATTAACGATGTGCTCGAGTCAAGTTACGAACACCGCTAACAAGAGTTTTGCTTGCGGAATACAAAAGACGCGTCACATAACCTGCACGTACTGCGGTATTTACTAGTTAATACACGAGATTGCCTGGTTACCTATTAAAACCAATTTCTCGCCACACATTTTCAATTCGTTCAAGAAGTTTCTGCTGCGATACACATGCACTGTTTAAAGAAACGAACGCTTAAATATCAAGACCTTCACCATATTGGCTTGCGACATCGAAAACTACGGTTCTCCACTAACAATGACAAATTTCTGTTGTTTTTGTCATCTCCTTCCACCCCATTCTACGGGTGCTATGGGTACTAACACAAACAAACACACAGCTACACAGACACATACACACGTAGAGAGAGAGAGAGAGAGTCGATTTCAATGACTGAAAGAACGGGAGAACACACCAGGTGTCGTTATGTAGTGCACAGGCATGATGAATGAATAAATGTCCGCTTAAATATCAAGACCTTCACCATATTGGCTTGCGACATCGAAAACTACGGTTCTCCACTAACAATGACAAATTTCTGTTGTTTTTGTCATCTCCTTCCACCCCATTCTACGGGTGCTATGGGTACTAACACAAACAAACACACAGCTACACAGACACATACACACGTAGAGAGAGAGAGAGAGAGTCGATTTCAATGACTGAAAGAACGGGAGAACACACCAGGTGTCGTTATGTAGTGCACAGGCATGATGAATGAATAAATGTCCGCTTAAATATCAAGACCTTCACCATATTGGCTTGCGACATCGAAAACTACGGTTCTCCACTAACAATGACAAATTTCTGTTGTTTTTGTCATCTCCTTCCACCCCATTCTACGGGTGCTATGGGTACTAACACAAACAAACACACAGCTACACAGACACATACACACGTAGAGAGAGAGAGAGAGAGTCGATTTCAATGACTGAAAGAACGGGAGAACACACCAGGTGTCGTTATGTAGTGCACAGGCATGATGAATGAATAAATGTCCGCTTAAATATCAAGACCTTCACCATATTGGCTTGCGACATCGAAAACTACGGTTCTCCACTAACAATGACAAATTTCTGTTGTTTTTGTCATCTCCTTCCACCCCATTCTACGGGTGCTATGGGTACTAACACAAACAAACACACAGCTACACAGACACACACACACGTAGAGAGAGAGAGAGAGAGAGAGAGTCGATTTCAATGACTGAAAGAACGGGAGAACACACCAGGTGTCGTTATGTAGTGCACAGGCATGATGAATGAATAAATGTCCGCTTAAATATCAAGACCTTCACCATATTGGCTTGCGACATCGAAAACTACGGTTCTCCACTAACAATGACAAATTTCTGTTGTTTTTGTCATCTCCTTCCACCCCATTCTACGGGTGCTATGGGTACTAACACAAACAAACACACAGCTACACAGACACACACACACGTAGAGAGAGAGAGAGAGAGAGAGAGAGTCGGTTTCAATGACTGAAAGAACGGGAGAACACACCAGGTGTCGTTATGTAGTGCACAGGCATGATGAATGAATAAATGTCCGCTTAAATATCAAGACCTTCACCATATTGGCTTGCGACATCGAAAACTACGGTTCTCCACTAACAATGACAAATTTCTGTTGTTTTTGTCATCTCCTTCCACCCCATTCTACGGGTGCTATGGGTACTAACACAAACAAACACACAGCTACACAGACACATACACACGTAGAGAGAGAGAGAGAGTCGATCTCAATGACTGAAAGAACGGGAGAACACACCAGGTGTCGTTTGTAGTGCACAGGCATGATGAATGAATAAATGTCCTGTAGCATAGACACCATTAATTTTAGGCCAAATGTCCATATACGAGGACTATTCGGAAAGTAAGGTCCGATCGGTCGCTAAATGAAAATCACTGTAAACATCAAAACTGTGTTATTTGCTACAGCTTCCAGTTACTACTCTACATATTCGCCGCTCAGACGTCGACATCTGTCGTAAAGTTGTACTAACTTTCCAATGCCCTTGTCATAGAAGGCAGCCGCCTGCACTTTCCGCCAATTCTCTGTGCTAGTCTTCTGCTTGTTGTCTCTGCCAGAATGTTGTCTTTACAGCCAACGGTTCATCTGAGCAGAGATGGAAATCAGTGAGAGCCAAGTGCAGGCTGTATGGTAGGTGATCAAACACTTTCCATCGAAAACGCTGTAAGAGCATCTTCATTGCCCCTGAAATGTGTGGCCGATATTGTCATGAAGAAGGAAATGCATGACAGCAATGTTAAGTGGGCTGCATGACTATAGGCGAAATCTCTCACCAGGCCCTCTGACTTGGCGGAAGACACTATTGTTGTAGGCATCTTTATGTATTCACTGTGCGCTCAGAACAGAAAAGAGCGACGTGACGCGATAGATTAGCATACTAAAGACACTATCCAACAGATCTGTGCAAAGCTTCATCGGATTTTCACTGCGGTTCCACTGAAATGCCGCGAATAATGAGGATAATGGGGAAGGGGCCCTACATTGATAGGGTGTGGATAAGTCGAGATTTTGGGTCTGATGGGAGGCGTGCTAGGGTAACCCGTGCAGTTGCAATGACCACTGTATATGGATGGCTTAATGGTCAGAACATGTGCCTACTGTGCAGGAGACCCACGTTCGTACCCCAGTCTGTCACAAATTTTCAACTTTCCCCATTGATTTCAACCAGTGCACTCTCGCAGCCAATGTCTGTAATTCCTTTGTGTCTTAATTTATTGTCCAGTCTGTTAGAATCTTTCGTGTAGTTACAGAGCAAACAGTCTTAACTGAAACAAAGTCAGTTTTATTGTCTTCTACTACCATCACTTTGTAAAGTCTGCGGTGAATACTGTTGGTCTCAAACATAAATATGTAACATGAAGAGAACCCCCTATCGCTGAAAGTAATTGCTGCTAAGAGTTGGCTTGCTTGCACAGTGCCAAATAAGATTAAGTAAAACTGTGACAAAAATTATGGTACCACAGATTTATAATAATTTATTAATGGAAACTATACCTTACTTTACTTCAGTATGATGATTGCACATACTAACAGTTTAAAGTTCACTTTCACTAATGTGTCTTAGGTCTAGTCCTGAATCCAGGAACGACAACTACCATCACTTGTAGATTATCCAGTTTGCCTCTTCATAGCAGTGATAGAGGATGAATGTTGATACTATCCTGATGCACTGTTGGCGCTGTGCAAATACTGACTGACAGGAACAGTACATTTGCTTACATCTGCGTTTGCTGGAGTGATGTCCACTTGAGAACAGGTCCTGCTTTGTGCGCCCTCTGTTGAAGGCTAGCCATAACACACTTGCCCCTGAGTACTAGGCGACTCTGCAATCTTCTATGCACGCTGTGTTCCATATCTTCTGGGGGATTTAGCAGTTCGTGCACAGCTCTGGGAGTAGATGCTATCGACACAGCAGTATCCAGTGCTAAATTGCACAATGGGCTGTGCAATCTTGTGGTGGTTGAAGCCCATCTAAGCGAGTATTTGTGTCCAGTTAGACCCATACGACAAACTGAGAAGCTTCTTGAAGAAATATACAGCATCGAACGACATTGCCAAGCAAGCCGCCAAAATGCCCCTTCGCTGTTGATGTTATTAAAGACTGGACGATATCCTCTGGGTGGGTTTCACAATTTAAATAAAGTTGAAGAATGACATAATTCCACCAGACTGTGTTTTAAATTATGTCAGTTACTGAACAAGTGTATATAGTGTGATTTGTAGTAAACGTTACAAGATGGCCTTTGACCGGTCGTCAAACATGTGCACAAACATGTATGGCAAATGATTCTTTGAGGAAACGAGGGCTATCTATTCACGTCTGTTACGATGTATGGGCAGCGCCCGAAACTATTAGAGCAAATAAAATAGTTTAAAATGTAGCCGGGTGGAATAATGTCTTTCTTGAAATTTAAAGACGGAACAATAGCTCACTTGGAAGTGGATAAAGAATGGCCTCAGTTGGGGCATTCATCTTCAGTTAACTACTCGAACCACGTAAACCCTAAATCAAGACGTCCAGGCGGAGTTTTGAAAAGCGTTCCTCCTTACGCGATGGGTCGAGGTACTCAGTTGGTGACATCCATAAATAAGCGGCATGAGGTCAAAGTGCTTGCTCTAGAGTCACGTGAGTAGCATCCTTTACTGCGTCTCACAAGAGAATTTATCCTCTCTGGTTGCTTTTATATATACAGTACATGAACGATCGATTGAATGTATAACGTCTGGAGCATGACATTCCTCAGTGATGACTCACAAGATTGCGAGAAGTAGCTCGATTTCGCAAGAACTGAGCTAAGCTACCACAGATTGTGAAAAAAACTGATTCAGAGCGGTCACACCCACATTAGCGGTTCATTTTTGTCCCGTAAGAAACAGAAAACCGCGATATGTCAGACGGCTGGTATTTAGAAGCAGTTGAGTTCAAATCCGAGCCGTGCCACACGAACGCCGATTTCGGTATTTCCTGTTCTTTGGTTGAGCCGAGTTTAAGGATGGTTCCTTCTAAACGGATGTAGGCTATTTCTTAATAAGTCTTCTTCCAACTAATGTGATATTCTACCTTTAATTGTCTCACTGCTGTCTCGACTCACAATTAACGTAATTTCGGGAATATGCCAAGGGAGTGATAGAGGGCCATTACTGTTCGACACCCAGGGTGTAAGAAAACTATACCGACAGTTCGAGTGGTTGTAGAGGGTGTCTTGACAAACAAACTGAGGACAGAAATACATGTCTGAAACGTCATCCAACGTCTCTACAAGGCGCCGAAGTTACGGGAATCAAATAACAGTTTATAAATACACGGTATTTTGACTGTTGCAGGTACAAAAACAAGGGACGAGCAGAGGACAATGAAAGAAGCAAATGTTCCTAATAAACGTAGGTCCATAGGGCCGAGAACCATCGCGTTAATGCCTCATCTGTCAGAGTTTTGAAGTGCCCTTCGCCCTTAGCCTGATAAGAACAAAGGGAATGCCTTTAGTGTGATGCTAGAAGACTGTCATTACAATGTTACAGTGCTAGTATAACGAGCAGTATTAGCGTCACGTTATGAGACATCTCCAGTGTGACTTTTATAGTGAGTTAAGTGCGGGATTAAAACTTAACGTTCCATTCGTAAGCGGACCTACGATTATTTATCATGAGAAATTACTTTCCGTTGTGACGATCGTTTGTGTATGTGTAAAATGCTACGCCGTTCTGAGTTCTCTAGACGCCGACTGTTCACAAGTGAAATTTCCCACAGTGCACCTAACGACATTTATGGTGTTAGATGACGCTGAACGCGTAAACGCTTGTCATAACAACGGTATAGAGTTCATCTTTTGGCTCTGCAGCTCTTGTCTTTCTTTCCGTGTTTGTGGTTAAATTACAGGATACTAGATCCGCCTGTATGCAAAAACACTGTTTTTGCTGCCATCATCAGTGGGTTTTGTTTATTGAAAACGTGATTTTACGTTATATGGTTTTGCAGGACACCACACAGATGATGATGACGATGATGTTTGGTTTGTGGGGCGCTCAACTGCGCGGTCATCAGCGCCCGTACAAAGTCCCAGTTTTCTCACAGTCCAGTTTTTACACAGTCCAAACTAGCAACGGCCATGAATGATAATGATGATGATGATGATGACGAAATGACAACACAAACACCCAGTCCCCGGGCAGAGAAAAATCCCCAAACCGGCCGGGAATCGAACCACACAGATGATCCTGCAAAACCATATAACGTAAAATCACGTTTTCAATTAACAAAACCCTCTGGTGATGACACAGAGGTGCTGAAACACGTTTGGGTAAAAAAAAGCTGTGTTTTTGCATAAACAGTACAGAGCGTAAAAAATCACTTTTTCTGCCGAAGAAGTGGGCTAGGGCCAGGCAATGACCGCTTTAACTGCAACGCTCTGTAGAGTCATTATGTCACTGTGTAACGTTTCCAGAACTAGTTTGTATTCCCAATTCATTGTCACGAAACCTTCTACAACCCCTCAAAGTGTACAGGTATCGTATCATTACATCGCAATCATAAATGATCTGCGTTGGATAACGCCGGAAGCCTCGTGCGCATCTGCATCTATATCCACACTCTACAAACAACTGTGAAGCGGACGGCAGAGAGTGCCTCCCACTGCACCAGTTATTACCGCTTCTTCCCGTTCAATTCACGTATGAGGTGCGGAAAGAACGATAGTTAGGGGGTTGGAGCATATTCTCAGAACCATCATGTAAAGTTTGTCGTTGAAATTGTGTAAGGAGGCTACCTCGCAATAATTTTCATCTACCTTCAAGAGTCTACCAGTTTAGTTTCTCCAGCATCAACCCATTCTAGTATGTGTCGCACAGGTACTTCATATGCACTCTCCTTTGTAGACTGAGTGCATTTACCCATTATTATACCAGTGAATCGAAGTATGCCACGTGTTTTACCTACACTGAACCTACAGGGTGTTTCAAAAATGAACGGTATATTTGAAACGGCAGTAAAAACTAAACGAGCAGCGATAGAAATACACCGTTTGTTGCAATATGCTTGGGACAACATAACATTTTCAGGCGGACAAACTTTCGAAATTACAGTAGTTACAATTTTCAACAACAGATGGCGCTGCAAGTGATGTGAAAGATATAGAAGACAACGCAGTCTGTGGGTGCGCCATTCTGTACGTCGTCTTTCTGCTGTAAGCGTGTGCTGTTCACAACGTGCAAGTGTGCTGCAGACAACATGGTTTATTCCTTATAACAGAGGATTTTTCTGGTGTTGGAATTTCACCACCTAGAACACAGTGTTGTTGCAACAAGACGAAGTTTTCAACGGAGGTTTAATGTAACCAAAGGACCGAAAAGCGATACAATAAAGGATCTGTTTGAAAAATTTCAACGGACTGGGAACGTGACTGATGAACGTGCTGGAAAGGTAGGGCGACCGCGTACGGCAACCACAGAGGGCAACGCGCAGCTAGTGCAGCAGGTGATCCAACAGCGGCCTCGGGTTTCCGTTCGCCGTGTTGCAGCTGCGGTCCAAATGACGCCAACGTCCACGTATCGTCTCATGCGCCAGAGTTTACACCTCTATCCATACAAAATTCAAACGCGGCAACCCCTCAGCGCCGCTACCATTGCTGCACGAGAGACATTCGCTAACGATATAGTGCACAGGATTGATGACGGCAATATGCATGTGGGCAGCATTTGGTTTACTGACGAAGCATATTTTTACCTTCGTCAATAAACAGAACTGGCGCATATGGGGAACCGAAAAGCCCCATGTTGCAGTCCCATCGTCCCTGCATCCTCAAAAAGTACTGGTCTGGGCCGCCATTTCTTCCAAAGGAATCATTGGCCCATTTTTCAGATCCGAAACGATTACTGCATCACGCTATCTGGACATTCTTCGTGAATTTGTGGCGGTACAAACTGCCTTAGACGACACTGCGAACACCTCGTGGTTTATGCAAGATGGTGCCCGGCCACATCGCACGGCCGACGGCTTTAATTTCCTGAATGAATATTTCGATGATCGTGTGATTGCTTTGGGCTATCCGAAACATACAGGAGGCGGCGTGGATTGGCCTCCCTATTCGCCAGACATGAACCCCTGTGACTTCTTTCTGTGGGGCACTTGAAAGACCAGGTGTACCGCCAGAATCCAGAAACAATTGAACAGCTGAAGCAGTACATCTCATCTGCATGTGAAGCCATTCCGCCAGACACGTTGTCAAAGATTTCGGATAATTTCATTCAGAGACTACGCCATATTATTGCTACGCATGGTGGATATGTGGAAAATATCGTACTATAGAGTTTCTCAGACCGCAGCGCCATCTGTTGTTGAAAATTGTAACTACTGTAATTTCGAAAGTTTGTCTGCCTGAAAATGTACTGTTGTCCCAAGCATATTGCAACAAACGGTGTATTTCTATCGCTGTTCGTTTAGTTTTTATTGCCGTTTCAAATATACCGGTCATTTTTGAAACACCCTGTATATGACCGTTGCATTCCACATTCCAAGAAACTGTAACTCCCTGGTATTTTGAGTTGACAGATATCAATTGTGACTGGTTGGTATCGTCATCATAGGGCACTACATTTTGTTTCGTTTTGTGATGTGCCCAATTTTACGTTTCTGAACGTTTAAAGCAAGTTGCCAATCTTTGCACAACTTTGTAATCTTATCAAGACAGGCGCAGTATTTTTGAGACAGTACTTTCCTTATAGATAACTGCATCATCTGCGAAAAGTACGAGACTGCTATTAATATTATCTACAAGGTCAGTAATATACAACACGGACAGCGAAGGTAACTGGGGCATACGTGAAGTTACTTCTGCATCTGTCGATTGACTATCCATC
Organism: Schistocerca serialis cubense; assembly: GCF_023864345.2. Lineage (NCBI taxonomy): Eukaryota > Metazoa > Arthropoda > Insecta > Orthoptera > Acrididae > Schistocerca > Schistocerca serialis. The sequence continues at coordinate 1,187,102,586 of NC_064638.1, forward strand.
CAAGATAATATGCTGCATAATCCCAACTAAGAACTCCTCAATCCATCTCAAATTTTGCTTGATACGATATACGATCGCACTTTCGATAGTAAGATAATACGGGAAAGTCACAAAGCCATGAACTTGTTGTGAAAGGCAGTAAGAGATGCAGAGGACCGTCATTTGTGCAGGGAGCGGCAGTTGAGCCTCAAGATAAATAAGTGTAACATACCGCATGAAGAGACCCACCATTGTTTGATCATCTGAAAGTATCCTCGAGAGGTATTTGATGACGAAAAAGCACATAAAACAAGTCATAAGAAAAGTGAATGCCAAATTGAGACTAACAGGAAGAATCGTAAGGAAATCTAAATTCACCCACAAATGAAGTAGCTTACAAAACTCTATTTCCGGCCGATTCTTGCGTTTTACATTTCAGTCTTGCACCTCATTCGGTAGTATTAGCAGTTGAGACAGAAAATATCCAAAAAAGAGCGGTACATTCCCTCAGTGGATGGTTTTAGCGACCCTGAGAGCTTAATAGAGATGCTTACGAAACGCCAATTACAGTACCAAGACGTCAGGCATTGCGTGTCACGAGAAAGTTTACTGTTGTAATTCAGAAAGGCGTACATCTACAAGGTGATTCATACAACATGTAACACATTACGTCATCCCACATACATCTCGTGTAATGAGTATTAAGGGAAAATAAGAGAAATTTGAGCTCATGTAGAACATGACAGGGGAGAATTACCCTCCGCCACACACCTTAAGGTGGTTTGCGAAATATAAATGACGCAGTAATTCTGCAGTAAAGTAACTGCTTTATATTATGTGAGTAGACGACTTTCCCCCTTTCTTGGCAGTATCGGATGTGATATAAGCCAGTACTGTCGAAGGGTATCTATGACTCAGAATATGACGTTCTGCAAATGATTCCGACCTGCAGAGGCACATTTTTTGTGCTGTTTTTTGTTCCCTGCGTGACGTACGCAGAGGTCACAGTTGCCCCACCGGCCTCGGAGGAGGTGTCGACCAGTTGTTGACGCGAAGCAAGCATCCAACAGCCGGCTCTCCGCGTACCAGTAATTGCTGTGACGTCCCGGACATGCGTCACTGGGCAGATGGCGCCATCGCTCAGTCTTCACTGTCGGAAGAGGCGCCTGAGTCGCATGACAATTAAGCTCCACTTGAAACCAACGTCTCGACTCCCTTGCTTCGAAACCCCTTCCTAACAAGTTTACTTCATCGTTGAAATAAAGCTCTCGATAAAGAATTCTGACACAAGATCAAACTGAAAGAAGGAAGGACAGGTGCCATACTGAGGTAGCGATATAGTTCTCATTAGCTTCAATGCCTTCTTGGGAGTAGGTGAGAAAGGGGCGAGGTGTAACAGAGCGTCATCGACATTTGTTTATTACTGCAAACTACTCTGCGCTCTGCCCCATTCTCTTCTTTACATATTTTAATGCAGTGACCTGCTCATCTCGTGTACCGCGCGGAGCGCTTGACTATGGGACCGTGGTTAAACGACATTCGGACACGTGTCGTTCGAACAATCGTTCGTTAGACAAGCCAACCTCGGAGTGGTGTTTACGCCATGTCTCACAGCTGCGTAGGGGAATGCTGGGCTCGTTGCCATCTCCACCGCAGAAACACAATCCACTAACTGTAAAAAGGGGAAACACATCCCAGACCTGTATTGAACACCAGAGGTAGGAGTACAGTGAGCTCTTGGAGAGTAGTTTTGTATCCAGCCACGAAAACAGGTGACAAATTAGCGCTTAGTGGAGACTCATGACGTGTAGACATTGGAAAGCGGTGCAACGACGGGCACCACAGAAAAGTTCTCTACGTTTATCGGTGTTCATCTTACAGTCTCTTTCCACAATATCATACATTCCGTTCAATTGCTCTTCAAAGCCCTTAGGTTTCTCTGAAAGAATTGCAATGTCGTAGACAAACCATTAAGTTTTTCCTTCTTCTCCATAAACTTTAAATCCGTTTCTTTTGTTTCCTTCACAGCTCATTGTACAGATAAAATAACATAGGGAGGTATGTTAGAACTTTATCTCACTCCCTTCTCAATTACAACTCCCATTTCATGTTCTTCGGCTCTTATAATGCAGACTGGTTTCTGTACAACTTATAAATAATTTTTTGCTCCGCGTGGTTTATCCATGCTACTCTCAAAATTTAAAAAAAATATACATAAAAACAAACACCTTCACTGTCATACTGTTGTGTGTGTGTGTGTGTGTGTGTGTGTGTGTGTGTGTGTATGTGTGTATGTGTGTGTGTGTGTGTTTGTGTGTGTGTGTGTACGTGTGTGTTCCTTGTTTATGGGCGCTCGACGGCGAAGTTATCACGACCCGTACGAAAAATTTTAGGAACGAATGTGGTTACTATTTTCAAAATGTCGTGAAACAAGTTAGAGTCTGACACAATTACGAGTACACTGATTTCAAATGTTCAAATGTGTAGAAATCTTATGGGACCTAACTGCTAAGATCATCAGTCCCTAAGCTTACACACTACTTAACCTAAATTATCCAAAGGACAAACACACACACCCATGCCCGAGGGAGGACTCGAACCTCCGCCGGGACCAGTCGCACAGTACATGACTGCAGCGCCTCAGACCGCTCGTCTAATCCCGCGCGGCGTACACTGACTCCTCGTAAAGTCAGTATAAGCGATCTACCCATCTCATTCTGATAAATAGATCGTGTGACTAATGAGGAGAGACTAAACAGAACTGGGGAGAATTGGTGGTAAGTTGCTATGGGACCAAACTGCTAAGGTCACCCGTCCCTAGGTTTATACACTACTTAATCTAACTTAAACTAACTTACGCTAAGGACAACACACACACACCCATGCCCGAGGGAGAACTCGAACGTCCGACGGGGATAGCCGCGCGAACCGTGGCAAGGCCCCATAGACCGCACGCCTACCCCGCGTGGCGAGCTGGGGTGAAAATAAGTTTGTGGTACAAGGCGACTGAAGGAAGAGATCGGTTAATAGGACACATTCTGAGACATGAAGGAATCGTCAAATGGTTCAAATGGCTCTGAACGCTATGGGACTTAACTTCTAAGGTCATCGGTCCCCTAGAACTTGAACTACTTGAACCTAACTAACCTAAGGACGTCACACACATACATGCCCGAGGCAGGATTCGAACCTGCGACCGTAGCGGTCACGCGGTTCCAGACTGAAGCGACTAGAACCGCTCGGCCACCACGTCCGGCAGGAATCGTCAAATCATCAAATCGAAGGGAAGTGTGTGTGTGTAGGGGGGGGGGGGGGGGGGGAAGAAAGTTAAAATTGCAGAGGGACACCAAGAGACGAGTGCAGTACACAGGTTCAAATTGATGTAGGTTGCAGTAGTTATTCGGAGCTGAAGAGGCTTGCGCAGGATAAGGCTAATAAGGAGAGCTGCATCAAACCAGTCTTCCTACTGAAGACCACGAGAAGAAACACCACGTATGTGACAGTGAAACTTCATGTGATTCTGGTCGACCGGTTACTGTGGGACTAGGAATGCCGAGAGATAATAAAATAGCAATCGACAGACTGAAAATAAGTACGGCTTCATTACAATAACGTTTCTGCTCCTCATCCGCGTAAACAAACATTTATTCACATTTAAAGTAAGCTGCCACTTATCCTACTAAACAGAAATTTTGTCCACCGTAAACCCCCCCCCCCTCCCCCCCCCCCCCAACAGTCATTCAACGACAACGCTTTCCCGCACCGCACAGTGGGATCTCAGACCGTTTCCCGCGCCAACTGACAAAACGTTTATGTACCTGGGGAACTGGGACTAGCACTCGTGGGAGGGTGCGTACTGCGGAGCTCAACACAAGAGACTGTTTGGTCGGAACGAGGGGCGTGTACTCCTCAGAGACAATTCTCACGCACCGCTCACTCTCGTCGGCACTGTTCCCAACCATTGTCCAACTCTTCGTTCTGGAGGACAGTGAAATTTTCCTAGACTCTCTCCCTCGAGGCGCCGGGTGTAGCGCCGGCTTCAGGGTACACTCGAGGCAGGTAACGGCAATGGTCTGGCCGGAGATCTGGACCAGCGATACGTGCAGAGAAACGCGGACAGCGCCGCCTTCGCAGAGCCTCTGGCGGCGGCCAGCCCTGTCTGTCGGCTGTTCTCTGTAGACACGATGGCGCGACCAAGTGCGGGCCAGACATAGTGGCGCGCGCCACACGGCGAGCCGGTAGCTGTTTGTGGAGCCGCAGGATCCATTATCACCCGCCCCGCCTCAAGGCTGAGGACCGACTCCTTTTACGTAACAGCTCCTGGCAATGTCGCGCCGCTTCCGCTGCTACACGCTTTGTCACCTGCAAAAAAGTAACAACCACGGCGGAGCTTACACCAATCTACACAACTGGCCATTAAAATTGCTACACCAAGAAGAAATGCAGATGATAAACGGGTATTCATTGGACAAATATATTATACTAGAACTGACATGTGATTACATTTTCACGCAATTTGGGTGCATAGATCCTGAGAAATCAGTACCCAGAACGACCACCTCTGGCCGTAATAACGGCCTTGATACGCTTGGGCATTGAGTCAAACAAAGCTTCGATGGCGTGTACAGGTACAGCTGCCCGTGCAGCTTCAACACGATACCACATTTCATCAAGAGTAGTGAATGGCATATTGTGACGAACCAGTTGCTCGGCCACCATTGACCAGACGTTTTCAATTGTTGAGACACCTGGAGAATGTACTGGGCCATTTTCTGTATCCAGAAAGGCCCATACAAGACCTGCAACATGCGGTCGTGCATTATCCTGCTGAAATGTAGGGTTTCGCAAGGATCGAATGAAGGGTAGAGCCACGGGTCGTAACACATCTGAAATCTAACTTCCATTGTTCGAAGTGCCGTCAATGCGAACAAGAGGTGACGGAGACGTGTAACCATTGGCACCCCATACCATCACGCCGGGTGATACGCCAGTATGGCGATGACGAATCACGCTTCCAATGTGTGTTCACCGCGATGTCGCCAAACACGGATGCGACCATCATGATGCTGTAAACAGAACCTGAATTCATCCGAAAAAATGACGTTTTGCCATTTGTGCACCCAGGTTCGTCGTTGAGTACACCATCGCAGCCGCTCCTGTCTGTGATGCAGCGTCAAGAGTAGCCATGGTCTCCAAGCTGATAGCCCATGCTGCTGCCCATGCTGCTGCAAACGTCGTCGAACTGTTCGTGCAGATGGTTGTTGTCTTGCAAACGTCCCCATCTGTTGACTCAGGGATCGAGACGTGGCTGCACGAGCCGTTACAGCCATGCGGATAAGATGGCTGTCATCTCGACCGCTAGCGATACGAGGCCGTTGGGATCCAGCATGACGTTCCGTATTGCCCTCCTGAACCCACCGATCCCATATTCTGCTAACAGTCATTGGATCTCGACGAACGCGAGCAGCAATGTCGCGATACGATAAACCGCAATCGCGATAGGCTACAAACCGACCTTTACCAAAGTCGGAAACGCGATGATACGTATTTCTCCTCCTTACACGAGGCATGAAAACAACGTTTCACGAGGCAACGCCGGTCAGCTGCTGTTTATGTATGAGTAGTCGGTTGGAAACTTTCCTCATGTCAGCACGTTGTAGGTGTGGCCACCGGCGCCAACCTTGTGTGAATGCTCTGAAAAGCTTATCATTTGCATATCACAGCATCTTCTTCCTGTCGGTTAAACTTCGCGCCTGTAGCACGTCATCTTCGTGGTGTAGCAATTTTAATGGCCAGTAGCGTAGTTTCTGGCGCTGCTGAAACTTCCACCGCACGAGCTGTCGCAGTGGTTAAACCGGTGGGTTCATTTATGTTAGTAGCGGGATACAATTCCTTACTTCCGCACTTACATCTACACCTAAATCTCCATCTACATGGTTACTCTGCAATTTACACTTAAGTGTCTGGCAGAGGATTCATCGAACCATTTTTATACTACTTCTCTACCATTCCACTCTCGAATGGGAAAAGGGCACCTAAATCTTTCCGTTCGAGCTCTGATTTCTCTTATTTTATCATGATCATAATTTCTCCCTACTTAGGTGGGTGTCAACAAAATATTTTCGCATTCGGAAGAGAAAGTTGGTGATTGAAATTTCGTAAATAGATCTTGCCGCAAGGAAAACCGCCTGTGTTTCAGCGACTGCCACCCCAACATGCGTATCGTATCAGTGACACTCTCACCCCTATTCCATGATAACACGAAACGAGCTGCCTTTCTTTGCACTTTTTCGATGTCCTCCGTCAATCCTACCTGGTAAGGATCCCACACCGCGCAGCAATATTCCAGCGGAGGACGGACAAGTGTAATGTAGGCTGTCTCTTTAGTGGGTTTGTCACATCTCCGAAGTGTTCTGCCAACAAATTGCAGTCTTTGCTTCGCCTTCCCCACGATGTTATCTATGCGGCCTTTCAGATTTAAGTTGCTCGTAATTGTAATTCCTAGGTATTTAGTCGAATTGGCAGCCCTTAGATTTGTGCGATTTATCGTATACCCAAAATTTATCGGATTTCTTTTAGTACCCATGTGGATGACCTCGCACTTTTCATTGTTTAGTGCCAATTGCCACTTTTCGCACCATACAGAAATTCTTTCTAGATCATTTTGTAATCGGAATTGATCGTCTGATGATTTTACTAGACGGTAAATTACAGCGTCATCTGCAAACAATCTAAGGGGGCTGCTCAGATGATCACCTAGATCATTTATGTAAATCAGGAACAGCAAAGGGTCTATGACACTACCTTGCGGAACGCCAGATATCACTTCTGTTCTACTCGATGATTTACCGCTAATCACTATCAACTGTGACCTCTCTGAGAGGAAATCACGAATCCAATCACACAAATGAGACGATACTCCATATGCACGCAATTTGATTAATAGTCGCTTGTGAGGAACGGTATCAAAAGCCTTTTGGAAATCTAGGACTATGGAATTGATCTGAAATCCCATGTCGACAGCACTCATTACTTCATGGGAATAAAGAGCTAGCTGTGTTGCACAAGAACGATATTTTCTGAATCCGTGTTGGTTATGTATCAATAAGTCGTTTTGTTCAAGGTGAAAAAATGGCTCTGAGCACTATGGGACTTAACATCTGAGGTCATCAGTCCCCTAGAACTTAGAACAACTTAAATCTAACTAACCTAAGGACATCACACACATCCATGCCTGAGGCAGGATTCGAACCTGCGACCGTAGCGGTCGCGCGGTTCCAGACTGAAGCGCCTAGAACCGCTCGGCCACAATGGCCGGCCTTCAAGGTGATTCATAATGTTAGAGTACAGTATATGCTCCAAAATCCAACTGCAAATTGAGGTCACTGATATGGGTCTGTAATTCAATGGGTTATTCCTATTTCCTTTATTGAATATTGGTGTGACCTGTGCTACTTTCCAGTCTTTAGGAACAGATGTTTCGTCAAGGGAGCGGTTGTATACGATTGCTAAGAAAGGAGCATACTCTGCATACTCTGAAAGGAACCTGATTGGTATACCATCTGGACTGGAAGACTTGCCTTTCTTAAGTGATTTGAGTTATTTCGCAACACCTATCTACTTTTATGTCACTCATGCTAACAGCTGTTCTGGTTTCGAATTCTGGAGTATTTACTTCGTCTTCTTTCGTTAAGAAATTACGGAAAACTGTATTTAGTAACTCCGCTTTAGTGGCACCATCATCGGTAATATTTCCATCGCTATCGCACAGTGACGGTATTGACTGCTTTTTGCCACTGGTGTACTTTACTTACGATCAGAATCTTTGTGGGTTTTCTTCCATATTTTGAGGCAATGTTTCATTGTGGAAACTATTAAAAGCATCCCGCATTGACGTCCGCAGTAAATTTCGAACTTCCGTGAAACTTAGCCAGTCTTGGGGATTTTGCGTTCTTCTGAATTTGGCATGCTTTTTTCGTTGCTTCTACAACCGTTTTCTGACGTGTGACAGTTTTTGAACTGTACGAAATAAAATCGTCATAACTTCTGAACAGTTCGCGTTAGGACGTTTAAACTGCACGGCTGGCCGCGGGGCATGATGGGAATTAGTATGCGCTGTATGGTTTGGTTTAGCGACGAAGCCCACTTTCAATCGGATGGGTTTGTCAGTAAACAAATTTGGCGCATTTGGTGGACTGAGAACCCGCACTTCGCGATCGAGAAGTCTTTTCACCTTCAACCGGTGATTGTGTGGTGGGCAATGTCGAGTCACGGGATAATCGGTGCGTTATTCCTTGATGGCATGGTGACTGCCGGACGGTGCGTGAAGGTTTTGGAAGATGATTTCATCCCCATTATACAAAGTGACCCTGATTTCGACGAGATGTGGTTCATGCAAGACGGAGAGTGTTTCACGTCTTGGAGAAGCACTTTCGGGACCGCATTCTGGCCCTAGGATGCTCGGAAGCCACTGGCATGGGCCTCGACTGAGCGTCATATTCTCCAGATCTGAACACCTGCGACTCCTTTTTGTGGGGCTATATTAAAGACAAAGTGTACAGCAATGACTCCAAAACCATTGCTGAGCTGAAAACAGCCATTTAGGACGTCATCGACAGCACTGATGTTCCGACACCTCAGCGGGTGATACAGAATTTCGCTATTCCGTCTGTGCTACACCATCGCCAATGATGGCAGGCGTAGCCAACATGTCATAACCTAAATCCGAATATCTGTAGTGACGTTTACAAGTGTGTGCACGCCGTACTTTCTAATTCACGTTTTTTTTTTTTTTTTTTTTTTTCATGTAGTTCAATAATCGTCACCCTGTAAGTTTCCCTTAGTTAAATATAAATACAAATAAAACCATTTTCTGAGTCAGTCACTTGTTTATTATACGACTTTCTATGCTTCACACTATCATTTGTAGTTAAATTTCTGGTATTCGTGTAGCGCACAGTGTAAAGGTAGAGAGCGAGGAACTGGAGTGGAAACAGCTAGTAAAAACACATTTACCCAAAAAAACGTTAATTGTTCTATTTGACTCGAGGTCAGTGCTTTTCTTTACAGAAACAAATTTACACAAGCTTATTGCGGTTACGACATAAGAACTAGAATCACGTGTTCCACAGGCACAAAAGGAACTTATGAAACGTGCATGAATACACTCGGTTTACAATAATCAATTAGCCCCTGTCACTGAAAGTCTTAACATGCACATGTCTGGTAAGATGATGCAATTCTAGAATTTTTCCAGGGTATTAAACTGTCCATATAGGGTAACTATAATATTTGAAAAACTTCCATAAAACAAGGGGGTGACAAGGAGATAAAACATAGACATTTTTTTAAAACAATATGAACACAGTCAATTCCGATAAACAGCTCACAGACGACTTTTCGCAGTAGCAGGCCACGTAAAAACCTGTGTTTCTTCCTTTGCTGATAATAAAAATTGTTTTTTAATCTGCACAGTAGCGGAAAAGTTTGATTATACAATCTTCGTGAGTGCATGGCTGTAAAGCAGAAGCGAATGGGTGCTGAATATTGCTATTTTTTTATATTCGCTCTTCACTGTAGACGAAATGTTATAGTTCGTTTAATTTATACAAAAATATTATATGCACCAGAGAGGTGTTTATATTTGTATTAAATACAAATATTACCGACAGAAACCCTTGAGATGTGACGCAGTAGAAGAATACAGAATATTATATGAGTAAATCGAATAACAAATGAGGAGGTACGGAACTGACTCGAGGTGAAAAGAAATTTACGGCACAGCTTGACTAAATGAAGGCACTACAGTTTATTTTTATGTACACGCGCTGTGTTATCAATACGTGGCTGGATTGCAACAGAAAGCGCAGTTGTGCAAAAGCAAGAGGAAGAGCGTCAGGAATGACTATAGCAAAATTACTTCAATAAGTTTATAAGGAATTGATACTTATTACAAATTATAAAAGTGTTATTGACATAAACTGAAACAGTTTTCAATAAGTTTAATTCATTATTACTGCAAATACATATATCATCTACCATTCATTAATAACTTAGTAAAATCATTGTTGATGCTCACACTTCTGAATATTCAAGTGTGCATATTCTGTTGTCATTCATCCACATACGAATTTTATGAGTAAATGCTTTAAAAAAATAGATGAAACGTAACTGTTTTTCATTTGAAGTGCTGTTATATGAAAACATCTGTCCGCTAAACTAACACTAAGAATGTAACTACATATTGCTCTACTTGAAGATGACGATGTGAATCATCGAATTTTATAGTCCTACAGTAAATAACTGACTGGCGCAAAAATTGTTTCATCCAAATTTAACTACGAGTCCCAGTCTTCATGATTCCGACTTTTGTGGACTAAATAATTATTCCTCAATCGCTTCAGGTATTTGTAAATTCTTCATTTGTGTGGCCATAGTGTCGATACTATCTTTACAATTCCTAAGGGTATTTTCGTTCTGTAGTTGCAACTACAAGAAATAGCGTGTTTTTTTCACCAGATGCGTTTCGCTTTATCGAGGTAAATCATTATCAGTGCTCTGTAATTAAAGATATTTACACGTTACTTTGAAGGCCAAAAAACAGTTCGTAAAAAGCAACGTATTGGTAACGAACTGTTTTTCGATCTTAAAAGCAAATCAGATTGCAAATATCTTCAATTACAGTCCACTGATGGCACCTTACCTCAATAGAGCGAAACCCGTCTGGTGAAAAAAACACACTATTTCTTGTAGTTGCAACCACAGAACGAAAATATCCTGAGGAATTCAGGCGTTTGCGTTGATGAGAAGGTCATGGTCAGATACGCCCTGACTTGAGCTAAAGTAAGGTTTAGTGTTAGGAGGCATTCGTCGCTAAAAGATGGCTCGTAGTATCAAATATATTCTTTAATTTGAGGAATAAATTTCTAAATTTTAGAGGAGTCTTTACGTCTGGTGCACAGCAATGAAAGGAAGTGAATCGTGCGTGGACCGTGGGAAAGGCAAAATGTAAGAGAATCGAAGCGTTTGAGATGTGTTGTTACAGAAGGGTGGTGAAAATTAAGTGGATTGATAAGACAAAAAAATTGAGAGGTTCTGCACAGGATCGATGAGGTAAGGAATGTGTGGTGAACACTGGATAGAAGAAGAGACAGGGTGATGGGACGTGTATTAAGGCATCAGAGAAAATCTTTTACAGTAGTAGAGGGACCTGTAGAGACTAAAAACTACAGAGGAACATAGTGATAAAATATGTTCAACAATTAATTAATGAAGTTTGATGTAAGCGCTACACTGAGGTGCAATGGTTGACACACGATAATAGTCGTGGCAGACAGCATCAAAGCAGTACCCACTAACTTTCACTCTCCCTTCCGTTTTCGACTGTGAGGCCTAGCAGCTGGTTTTTTTATTTTTTTTATTTTGGAGCGAAACCAGAGATTCTCAAACCATACCATCAATTCACCAGTTAGCTCCGTGAGGTTTAGAGAGACGTGTAAAGGAGCTGACAACGTTGAAGATTTAAAGGGGGTTGTGAGTGGGCATCAAGAAATTTTTATTTGGTGGTGGAGGAGGATGTGGCGGGTATAAGTTGTAGACGGAGACTCCAGCAAACAGATTCAAGTATATGTAAGTCGCAACAGTTATGCTTAGACTAAGAGACACGTACAAGATTCCTTTGTATAGCAAGCCGGCGTTGCCGTCACGTACGGAATTTGTGTATGGGTGCGGAAAACTTGTAATTCGACTGCCACGAAAACCGGAACAATACGGCTGAAACGGCAGCACACATCACGACTGAGACAAACAACATCTTTAGCAACAAAAATTTATCGTAATCAAACAAAACATCAAATTCTTACTCGTGCAAACAGGTCTACAATTTTCGCCCCTCGTTTCCTTAATGGCTAGTAAACAACCGTCGTGACGTTGGAAAGAGTAAACGAATCGATTGGTTTATCCGGCGAGGACGTGGCCCATCTAATCCATTAGAGAAGAAGTATTGGCTGCCGGGATGACGATTGATGGCCTCTAACTGCACACGAGGTTAAAGACGTACCTCTCACGTACTTTAGTACGTCGTTGTGGCTGAGCGTGCTATAGCACATGGCACAACGCAGTAAATAAATCTATAAAACTGTGTAACATCATAAATAATCAAAATGCCACAATGAGGGCACAACAGAATATAAATTCCCTTGTAACGGATAGGCAGAAATATGGGACTGGAGGAACGGTGGAACTGCAATAATTGACCGCATAGGCACTGCCAAACAAAAGCCGCTCCCGGCACCGCAGGCGCGGCTGTATCCTAAATCTAAAAGAAATTACACCAACTGACTCGTACGTCATTTTATACTCCAAGAAAAATGCAAATCAGTCTAAGACTTCAAAACATACATACCAGTAGAATTCGACAAGTACAAGAGGATAATAATTTTCAAAATCAAATACAGACTTTTCCTTGGGCAATTTTCAAGCATGGATTTTAATGTGAAAGGAAACAGACACAGTGAAATAGAGCGCTGATAGATAAAATGGAAGATTTTTATTCCATTTACTTTAAAATTTATATGTACTATTTTTTTCAATGTTGAACGAAAAAAAACAATGCAAGACAGAAGCGAAATATGCTGCTGAAAAAATACAGGATATCTGATTCGTATATGTATTTAAAAGACTTCGCTAATGGCTGAAAGAAATAAGGAAGATGGGACTGAAATTGCTGTTTGATATTTTCTGCATGGTCAGCATAAAAAACTAAAAATAGGGTCTGGATACTATGCAAGGGAACCTTTAGAAAGCGAGACAAGGAAATACGGAATTGTCACCACTTACGAGAGACCGTAGAGGTGTCTCCCAATAAGAAGAAATTGAAATACATTTCCTGCCAAATGTAGCTATTGAAGATTGCATATAAGATCTGAATGCTGCAGTTGTTACTGTTTTGTTATTGTATAATGTAAAACTCTGATCTGAAATCTTAATGTAACAGTGTTTAAATATTTATCATTAACAAAAAATAAATAAAAATGAGCTTACCTTGTACAAAGACTAGAATAAATACAGAGTAATCAGGAAAGTGAGTAAATTACAGAATACAAACCCAGAGTTGTTGCTTTTGAGCCCAAATCGCTCATAGGATTATTTCCGTCGTTTGTCGCTCCCCTCACTTCTCGCTATGACGTATTAATGTGGAAAATTCCTAATTCCAACATATTCCAGTTCTACTACTGTGCTGTAACTCTCGTTATAATTGGTTGGGGTAACTCAGTTCAAAGGTCGAAGAAAAGCTAGAGCATTCCAGCTCCAATAGTATCGTTCGCAGCAAACCACTGCGATATTCAAAACAATCACTGAGGAGAAGCCCGCTTTACTTAGGTCACAAACTGGCAGAAGTGGCTGAGGTCGTCCTAACAAATATTTTTTATCTTAGATAATACACGATCAGACCAAAAGCATCCGGTCACCTTTTAGAGGACATTAATGTGGCATGTTTTCATTCTTCGTATTTATGACGGCTTGAACTCTGTTGTAGACACGATCAGGTGTCAGAATGTCTGTAAAGGAATGACAGCTCATTCGTCCTCAAGAACCAAAACCAGAGAAGGTAACCATGTTGGACGCTGGGGTCTGGAGCAAGGTGTTCCATTGGGATCGGGCCGGACTCTGGGCAGGCCAGTCCAGTCCAGGTACTACACATAAACCATTGCCTCACAGATGCTTCTCAATGACGGGTTGCATTGAAATGCTGCATTGTAACGCCTACGGACTGTTCCTCTACCGTAAGCAATACACAATACTGTCAGATGCGTTCGTATCCTTCCGCTTTTAGCGCTTTCTAACATGCGATAAGAGGTGCACACTGTAACGAATAAAACCACCCCCATCCTCACACCACCTCCTCTATACTTCACTGCTTGCACCCCAGACGTTCGCCAATCCCAGACCCTTCCATGGGATTGTCGTAGCGCATAGCGTGATTCATCATCACAAACCACGCTTTTGCAGTCATCCACTGTCGAGAGACGTCGCTCTTTGTACCTCGCGTGTCGTTTGGCACTGACTACAGAAATGTGTGACTTTGACCACTGTATCTCATTCTTGTTAACCCCCTGCACGCAGTCATTTTGCTAGGTGCACTGCTGCTAGCAGGTTAAAACTAAAAAGTGATTTTTTCCGTTGTTTTCATGTTGTTTTTTACAGTTACTTTCCACAATTCTCGACTGGTCTCAGTTTACCTGTGGTTTTCCACTTGACACTCACCAGCAGTGCGGCTTTAGTAAGGTCGAAGTGTCCCTCGTGGATGTGTTCCTCGGTTGACATCCAATGAATCCATGATCAAAATTACTGAGCTCTCCTCACCTACCCCTATTTGTTGTTACAGCTTCTCTACTGACAACACAATACACTCTGTCTCCTTTTACACTGATCAGCCGGACCTACCTAATAGCTGGTATGCCCACATCTGGTTCTGGTAACAGAGGCGACACGTCGTGTCATGGAAGAAATGAGGCTGCTCACACAAGTCACCTAAACTAAGATAAACTCCTCCCGAACAGGCCATGAAGGGTCCAAAGGTACCGACCGGCCGCCGTGTCATCTTCAGCCCACAAACGTCACTGGATGCGCATGTGGAGGGGCATGTGGTCAGCAACTCGTTTTCCCCGCCGTATGTCAGTTTCCGAGACCGGAGCCGCTACTTCCCAATCAAGTAGCTCCTCAGTTCGCCTCACAAGGTCAGTGCACCCCGCTTGCCAACAGCGCTCGGCAGACCGGATGGTCACCCATCCACAGCGCTTCACACTTCGGTGATCTGACGGGAACCGATGTTACCACTGCGGCAAGACCGTTGGCCACATAAGTCAACTACTTTCCGTAAATTCCAGGGAGGTGGCGAATGAACTCTGACCCCACGTTCATTCACATCCCAGATGTGTTCGATCGGGTTCAGATCTGGCGAGTTAGGGGCCCAGCACATCAATTGAAACTCGCCACTGTGTCTCTCGAACCACTCCATCATCCTTCTGGCCTTGTGATACGGCGCATTATCTTGCTCAAAAATGGCACTACCGTCGGGAAACATGATCGCCATGAAGGGGTGTACCTGGTCTGCAACAGTGTACCATACTCCTTACGAGCTCATGGATGCCCACGTCAATATTCCCCAGAGCAGAATGGAGCTGCCGCCAGCTTGTCTCCGTCTGGCAGCACAGGTGTCAAGGAGCTGATTCGCATCCTCCCATCGGCATGACGAAGACGGTTCTGGGATTCATCAGATCATGCAACGCTCTGCCACTGCACCAACGTCCAGTGCCGATGGTCACGCGCCCGTTTCACTCGTAGATGCCGAGGTCGTGATGGTAACACTACCACATGCATGGGTCGTCGGCTGCGGAAGCCCATTGTTAGGAGTGTTCCGCACTCTTGTACTCTGCCCAGCATTTAAAGCCTGCTATTAGTTCCGCCACAGTTCGCCGCTAGTCCTGTTCTACCAGTCTACCCTGCCGATATCTGTAATGAGAAGTGGCCGCCAACCCCATAACGTCTGTGCATGGTTTCACCTTGGTTTCGCCTTTGTTCGACACACTTACCACAGCACTCCTTGAACACCCGACAATTCGTGCAGTTTACGAAATGCCATCACAATGTGCCTTCGGTCAAAGTCATATAGCCGCTGCGGTGGCTGAGCGGTTCTAGGCACTAGTCTGGAACCGCTTCGGTCGCAGGTTCGAATCCTGCCTCGGGCATGGATGTGTGTGATGTCCTTAGGTTAGTTAGGTTTAAGTAGTTCTAAGTTTTAGGGGACTGATGACATCAGCTGTTAAGTCCCATAGTGCTCAGAGCCATTTGAACCTTCCCCATTCTACACACGGACAGGACGCTCACTGACACTACATGAACAGTGCGGGTGTCTGACTAGCAGTCATTCCTCGACAGGTGACGCTGCTATCGCCCGGACGGGTTTATATCTGTAGTAGGTCGGTGGTGATAATGTTCTGGCTGATCAGTACACACTGGTGGGGCCGCCTCTCGTGACATCTAGTGGTCAATTCCGCACTACACATACTTTTGATACTTTTGATGAGAAAGCGGGCGTACCGATCGAAAACGGTTTGCAGCGACGGGACTCGAACTAGAAATCGTACCTTCCGCAATCATTGTGTTAGAAACTGTTCCACCGATCCCGTTTCAGGAAGACATTAATAACTTCAACATGTCACAAGCTTCTCTCCTTTCTTCAGAAGCTCCTCCACAGAACTTTTGAGTCCACGCGCAAGGTGTAAATAGGCTGCTTAGGTTTTTTTATGCTGGTAACGCCACGTAGCGCTCTGTATGAAAATCACTGACTGTGCTGTGTGCAGTCTGTGGCTGGTTTGCATTGGTGGAATTTTTGCTATTGTAGCGTTGGGCAGTTGGATGTGAACAGCGTGTAGCGTTGCGCAGTTGGAGGTGAGCCGCCAGCAGTGGTCGATGTGGGGAGAGAGACGGCAGAATTTTGAGAGCGGACGATCTGTACGTGTGTCCATCAGAAAGAGTAAATTTGTAATACTGGATATCATGAACTGATATATAGGGTGATCAAAAAGTCAGTATAAATTTGAAAACTGAATAAATCACGGAATAATGTAGATAGAGAGGTACAAATTGACACACATGCTTGGAATGGCATGGGGTTTTATTAGAACCAAAAAAATACAAACGTTCAAAAAATGTCCGACGCTTCATCTGATCAGAATAGCAATAATTAGCATAACAAAGTAAGACAAAGCAAAGATGATGTTCTTCACAGGAAATGCTCAATATGTCCACCATCATTCGTTAACAATAGCTGTAGTCGAGGAATAATGTTGTGAACAGCACTCTAAAGCATGTCCGCAGTTATGGTGAGGCATTGGCGATGGATTTTGTCTTTCAGCATCCCTAGAGATGTCGGTCGATCACGATACACTTGCGACTTCAGGTAACCACAAAGCCAATAATCGCACGGACTGAGGTCTGGGGACATGGGAGGCCAAGCATGATGAAAGTGGCGGCTGAGCACACGATCATCACCAAACAACGCGCGCAAGAGATCTTTCACGCGTCTAGCAATACTTTTTTTTTGTTCTAATAAAACCCCATGTCATTCCAAGCATGTGTGTCAATTTTTACCTCTCTATCCACATTATTCCATGGTTTATTAAGTTTTTAAATGTATGCTGACTTTTTGATCACCCGGTATATATGATGACTTTTGAACATTACTAAGGTAAATACATTGTTTGTTCTCTATCAAAATCTTTCATTTGCTAACTATGCCTATCAGTAGTTAGTGCCTTCAGTAGTTTGAATCTTTTATTTAGCTGGCAGTAGTGGCGCTCGCTGTATTGCAGTAGTTGGAGTAACGAAGATTTTTGTGAGGTAAGTGATTCATGAAAGGTATAGGTTATTGTTAGTCAGGGCCATTCTTTTGTAGGGATTATTGAAAGTCAGATTGCGTTGAGCTAAAATACTGTGTGTCAGTTTAGTGTTGATCAGAATAAGTAAAGGGGGAAATGTCTGAGTACGTTCAGTTCTGCTCAGCTGTTTGAAAATCAAATAACGTAAGAGGTTTATCAGCACAGTAATTCATAAATTTTTCTAAGGGGATGTTTCAAAGGTAAGCCAAAAATAGTCCTCGTATTAGAGCTAATTATAACATAATTAAAACGCAGTATGGGCGGATAATTTACGCACGTTGCCACGCTTGATGCTGATGCCGGGCACCTATCGATCTGGACAATGAACTAATCTCTTTCTGGCCTTCCGGGCGTGGCCGGAAGTTACGCGTGCAGTCTGCGTACGCACGTCGCCGGAAACTGTGCCGTAACATGCGTGCTGTCCCACACGCACGCCCGCCTCCACTTTCTCCATTTCACCGAATGAGGGCGTAGTGGCAGCACTCAGTATCGATTTCCTCCAGCGCATGCTGGTCTCTGTCCCACAAAGGTTCTGATCAGGCTGTTGCGAATAAATGGAAGCGCGGGTTCTGTTCGGGACCCCCTTATTGGAAGCAAGTGAACGGCAAAAGCAACTGAGAGTGACAGCTTGCACTATCTAATCAAAAGTATCCGGACTCCTCTGCGTAATGCGGAATCATCATCATCATCATCATTTAAGACTGATTATGCCTTTCAGCGTTCAGTCTGGAGCATAGCCCCCCTTATACAGTTCCTCCATGATCCCCTATTCAGTGCTAACATTGGTGCCTCTTCTGACGTTAAACCGATTACTTCAAAATCATTCTTAACCGAATCCAGGTACCTTCTCCTCGGTCTGCCCCCACTCCTCCTCCTTCTACTGCTGAATCCATGAGTCTCTTGGGTAACCTTGCTTCTCCCATGCGTGTAACATGACCCCACCATCTAAGCCTGTTCGCCCTGACTGCTACATCTATAGAGTTCACTCCCAGTTTTTCTTTGATTTCGTCATTGTGGACACCTTCCTGCCATTGTTCCCATCTACTAGTACCTGCAATCATCCTAGCTACTTTCATATCCGTAACCTCAACCTTGTTGATAAGGTAACCTGAATCCACCCAGCTTTCGCTCCCGTACAACAAAGTTGGTCGAAAGATTGAACGGTGCACAGATAACTTAGTCTTGGTACTGACTTCCTTCTTGCAGAAGAGAGTAGATCGTAGCTGAGCGCTCACTGCATTAGCTTTGCTACACCTCGCCTCCAGTTCTTTCACTATGTTGCCATCCTGTGAGAATATGCATCCTAAGTACTTGAAACCGTCCACCTGTTCTAACTTTGTTCCTCCTATTTGGCACTCAATCCGTTTATATTTCTTTCCCACTGACATTACTTTCGTTTTGGAGATGCTAATCTTCATACCATAGTCCTTACATTTCTGATCTAGCTCTGAAATATTACTTTGCAAACTTTCAATCGAATCTGTCATCACAACTATGTCATCCGCATATGCAAGACTGCTTATTTTGTGTTCACATATCTTAATCTCACCCAGCCAGTCTATTGTTTTCAACATATGATCCATAAATAATATGAACAAAACAGTGGAGACAGGTTGCAGCCTTGTCTTACCCCTGGAACTACTCTGAACCATGAACTCAATTTACCGCCTGCTGCCTGACTATCCATGTAAAGACCTTTAATTGCTTGCAAAAGTTTGCCTCCTATTCCATAATCTTGTAGAACAGACAATAACTTCCTCCTAGGAACCCGGTCGTATGCCTTTTCTAGATCTATAAAGCATAGATACAATTCCCTGTTCCACTCATAACACTTCTAATGCGGAATTGTCCACTAAATTTCAGGGGAGGTAGACCTCCCACTATAAAAGGAGGATTGCTGTGTTGGGCCAGCCAATGTGGCCGTGCGGTTCTAGGCGCTTCAGTCTGGAACCGCGAGACCGCTACGATCGCAGGTTCGAATCCTGCCTCGGGCATGGATGAGTGTGATGTCCTTAGGTTAGTTAGGTTTAATTAGTTCTAAGGTCTAGGCGACTGATGACCTCAGAAGTTAAGTCGCATAGTGCTCAGAGCCATTTGAACCATTTTGATTGCTGTGTTGTGTTGCCAGTACAGAAGCAACAACGGTAGAAGGATAGAATAGGTCTCCGAGGAGAGCTGAGAGACTTGGAACATGCACTAGTCACTGAATTTTACCTGAGTAACAAATCCATCAGGGACATTTCAATCTTATTGAAACTGCACGAGGCGAGTATTTCTGATGTGACTGTGAAGTGGAAACGAGAAGAAAGAACAGGCGGTAAAACTGAGACCAGACAGACTTCATGTACTGCGTACAGCAGAGGAACAGTTCTGAAGCGGTGACTGTTTCTGTCAGCACGACGATGCTGCCTCTCATAAAGCAGCGTCTGTGAGAAAAATCTCCAGCGACGTCTTTACCTCATACAGTTCTCCTCTTCCGAAGTGCCCTACTAATGTATTCCTGTTTCGAGAGACTGTGAAAAGCCAATAAATCAATGAAAGAACAGAAAAGGTGTGTATAGTACGCACATTTGCAACTCTCGAAACAAAATGTAACAAAGCCAACGACAGGTCTACCTGTATCTAGTACTACATGGATGCCACTGCTCATGATATACAGGGTGATTCAAAAAGAATACCACAGCTTTAAAAATGTGTATTTAATGAAAGAAACATAATATAACCTTCTGTTATACATCATTACAAAGAGTATTTAAAAAGGTTTTTTTCACTCAAAAACAAGTTCAGAGATGTTCAATATGGCCCCCTCCAGACACACGAGCAATATCAACCCGATACTCCAACTCGTTCCACACTCTCTGTAGCATATCAGCCGTAACAGTTTGGATAGCTGCTGTTATTTCTAGTTTCAAATCATCTATGGTGGCTGGGAGAGGTGGCCGAAACACCATATCCTTAACATACCCCCATAAGCAAAAATCGCAGGGGGTAAGATCAGGGCTTCTTGGAAGCCAGTGATGAAGTGCTCTGTCACAGACTGCCTGGCGGCCGATCCATCGCCTCGGGTAGTTGACGTTCAGGTTTCATAACTAACCTTTTTCGTAGGACTCTCCATACAGTTGATTGTGGAATTTGCAGCTCTCTGCTAGCTCTGCGAGTCGATTTTCCTGGGCTGCGAACAAATGCTTGCTGGATGCGTGCTACATTTTCATCACTCGTTCTCGGCCGTCCAGAACTTTTCCCTTTGCACAAACACCCATTCTCTGTAAACTGTTTATACCAACGTTTAATACACCACCTATCAGGAGGTTTAACACCATACTTCGTTCGAAATGCACGCTGAACAACTGTCGTCGATTCACTTCTGCCATACTCAATAACACAAAAAGCTTTCTGTTGAGCGGTCGCCATCTTAGCATCAACTGACGCTGACGCCTAGTCAACAGCGCCTCAAGCGAACAAATGTACAACTAAATGAAACTTTATAGGTCTCTTAATTCGCCGACAGATAGTGCTTAGCTCTGCCTTTTGTCATTGCAGAGTTTTAAATTCCTAAAGTTGTGGTATTCTTTTTGAATCACCCTGTATAATGGATCGTCAAATGAAAACGAGACGATGCGAAAAAAGTAAGTAAAGTACTTATTATTTCACAAGTAATCGTCGTAACTGTTAATACAATTATCCCACTGTGTGACAACACAGTCAGTACCTTTACGGAAGAATGTTTGCGGTTGTCTACGGAATTACGATGGTACCCAAGCGTACACCTCTCCGATTGAAGCAAATCGACGGCCATCGAGTCTTTGTTAAGAACCATTCAAAAGCCAAGATCACGTAAAATATTTTTTTCTCCAAAACAACCAGTTCCAACTATCTTAGCTATCATCTTCAAGTCTTAAGCACTTTTTTGTGGTAAAATGCGTTCATTTTTCGCTGAACATCTTGTACAAGATGTCAAGTGGATAAAATTCGTCACGTTATAAACGTCTGTCATCGCTAAAAGATTTAAACACACAGCACCCTGTCCAAAAAAGGCCATGTTCATATACACACTGCCCACAGATGCTTGTCACATGATAAAATACGGTACACAACATCTGTGAGCAACATGCATATGGACATGGCCTTTTGGACAAAGTGCTGCGTGTTTCTATATATTTTAGCAATGACTAACGTTTGTAATGTGCTGAGTTTTATTCATTTGAAGACCTGAAGATGACAGCTAAGACCGTTGAAACTGGTTGTCTTGAATAAAACGTGTTTCCTGCGGTCTTAGCTTTTTAGTGGCTTTTAAAACAGATCGCCTTACAACACTCTCGTAATGAGAAAATTCACCAAGTCTTTCTTCACGGATCCAAAAATATGGAAATCGTTGGGGGAGAGATCGGGACCGTAGGGAGAATGTGTAAATGCTTCCCAGCGAAACTTCTGCAGCGTACTCGACACGAGCTTGGGAAGCATATGGGCCTGACAGGGATCGTGGAGCACTGCGGACGGAGTTTCTACTAAAATCTTATGAAATCAATGGTAGGAATCACTCATAATTTCCAAAGTACTACCAGCGATCCAGCTGGAGCAATGATCGAGCCTAGGGAGTTAAAATGAGTGGAGTACAGTGTTCGAGCAACTTCCCACGAGAAACATAATTCTCTAGCCAGTGCTAAGCTACGCCACTGGAAAGCGGATGACTGGAAGCGAGTATTTTGGAGTAATGAACCACTATATATCCTGTGATAATACGATGGAAGGGTCTGAGTTCGGCGAATCAGTGGAGAAGGTTACCTGTCACCATGTGTAGTGCCAACAGTAAAGTATGGAGGAGGTGATGTTATGGTGAGGGGCTATTTTTCGTCGTTAGGATTTGATTTGTTTAATGTGCTTCGTAAAACGCTAAATGCGGAAGGATATGAAAACATTTTACTGTATTGTGTATCGCGTACTGGAGGGAACAGCTCCGAGGCGATAATTGTTGTGTCAGCATGACGGTGCGCCCGTAATAAAGCAGCAATAGTGGGGGAATGGCCTGTGGATAAAACATTGAAGACGTAGACTGGCCTTCCCAGAGTCCCGACTTGAACTCAGTGGAACACCTTTGCGATGAATTACAAGGTAAACTTCTCTCGTGACTCCAGAGTCCTACATCACTACCGTCTCTGGTTTAGTCTCCTGAGGAAGAATGGGTCGCCATTCCTCCTCTCTGAAAGTGTCCCCAGGAGAGCTGAAGCGGTCTTGAAGGAGAGGGGTGCACACTGCCTGTAGTAATGGCCACTAACAGGTGTCTGGATACCTTTGATCAGGTGGAGTATATTGAACTCGTCGCGTTTCTCTGATTACTTCGAGGTAAAGCTGTTTACAGTTCACATTCTGCACAACTGCCATTTACTTAATGAGCCAGTCTCCCTCGTTTGGACTGGGACTGAACGGGAAGATCTGCTTCCTTGCCCTGTGCACGCTAGCCTTCCTTCAGTTACTTTCTGTGAACATTTTGGTGAAATGCAGAGAATTGGAAGACAGTATGTTGCTTGGTATTTTATTTTGGTATTTAAGCTTAGTTCCGATTTTTGCCTTCGTCAGTACATGTACTGACGTTGTAGATGGACATATGTCCACCTTGAGTAAAGCGTTACTGTTGTCTGTAGTTGTTGGCTGTAATATTTTTTAGCAATTTTTTAAAGTTATTCGATAAGCTGGTGTTGCACGTATGTTATTATACACTCCTGGAAATTGAAATAAGAACACCGTGAATTCATTGTCCCAGGAAGGGGAAACTTTATTGACACATTCCTGGGGTCAGATACATCACATGATCACACTGACAGAACCACAGGCACATAGACACAGGCAACAGAGCATGCACAATGTCGGCACTAGTACAGTGTATATCCACCTTTCGCAGCAATGCAGGCTGCTATTCTCCCATGGAGACGATCGTAGAGATGCTGGATGTAGTCCTGTGGAACGGCTTGCCATGCCATTTTCACCTGGCGCCTCAGTTGGACCAGCGTTCGTGCTGGACGTGCAGACCGCGTGAGACGAAGCTTCATCCAGTCCCAAACATGCTCAATGGGGGACAGATCCGGAGATCTTGCTGGCCAGGATAGTTGACTTACACCTTCTAGAGCACGTTGGGTGGCACGGGATACATGCGGACGTGCATTGTCCTGTTGGAACAGCAAGTTCCCTTGCCGGTCTAGGAATGGTAGAACGATGGGTTCGATGACGGTTTGGATGTACTGTGCACTATTCAGTGTCCCCTCGACGATCACCAGTGGTGTACGGCCAGTGTAGGAGATCGCTCCCCACACCATGATGCCGGGTGTTGGCCCTGTGTGCCTCGGTCGTATGCAGCCCTGATTGTGGCGCTCACCTGCACGGCGCCAAACACGCATACGACCATCATTGGCACCAAGGCAGAAGCGACTCTCATCGCTGAAGACGACACGTCTCCATTCGTCCCTCCATTCACGCCTGTCGCGACACCACTGGAGGCGGGCTGCACGATGTTGGGGCGTGAGCGGAAGACGGCCTAACGGTGTGCGGGACCGTAGCCCAGCTTCATGGAGACGGTTGCGAATGGTCCTCGCCGATACCCCAGGAGCAACAGTGTCCCTAATTTGCTGGGAAGTGGCGGTGCGGTCCCCTACGGCACTGCGTAGGATCCTACGGTCTTGGCGTGCATCCGTGCGTCGCTGCGGTCCGGTCCCAGGTCGACGGGCACGTGCACCTTCCGCCGACCACTGGCGACAACATCGATGTACTGTGGAGACCTCACGCCCCACGTGTTGAGCAATTCGGCGGTACGTCCACCCGGCCT
The DNA here is from genome assembly GCF_023864345.2 of Schistocerca serialis cubense. Lineage (NCBI taxonomy): Eukaryota > Metazoa > Arthropoda > Insecta > Orthoptera > Acrididae > Schistocerca > Schistocerca serialis. The sequence goes on from NC_064638.1 coordinate 1,187,126,820, forward strand.
CCCGCATGCCCACTATACGCCCTCGCTCAAAGTCCGTCAACTGCACATACGGTTCACGTCCACGCTGTCGCGGCATGCTACCAGTGTTAAAGACGGCGATGGAGCTCCGTATGCCATGGCAAACTGGCTGACACTGACGGCGGCGGTGCACAAATGCTGCGCAGCTAGCGCCATTCGACGGCCAACACCGCGGTTCCTGGTGTGTCCGCTGTGCCGTGCGTGTGATCATTGCTTGTACAGCCCTCTCACAGTATCCGGAGCAAGTATGGTGGGTCTGACACACCGGTGTCAATGTGTTCTTTTTTCCATTTCCAGGAGTGTACATTTTTTATATTCTGAAGTTGCAGAAGCTCAAGTTCGACAGCTGGTTGTCTACTCAAAGATATGTTATATCCAACAAATAATGAAAGCAATAATGGATCACTCAAACTTGACATATGTCCATCTACAAGTGTAGGACATGTACTGGTGAAGCCAATAAAACCGAAATAAGCTTATACAGTAAAATAAAACATCAAGCAGCACACTGTCTTCCAATTCTCTGCCTTATGATCTACTGTGACATAATGTGTGCTCCAGGTCCCAAAACAAAGAAATTTTGGTGAAAGGTTGCTGCGAGCCATGTCCTGGTTGAAAGTATTATTGTACCTACTGCACAAATATTTTCCGGTAATTTGTTATGGATATTATATGTACCAGTAACAGCGATGTGTCAGCGAGGCGCTGAAGCATTTATTATATCAATGACCATTTTTTAAAATTTTGCATAATGTATGCTCACCATGTGCACGAATGCAATCAATGTGCGCTCTATCGATACTTCCGATCGAAGTCTGAGAAGACACCTAGTCAGTAAATTCATTGTGCCTTGACCAATGTTAGCACACATTCATCATCAACAACTTCCTAACAAAGCTGTGGTCGGCATACGAACGGCAAAAATCTTTCTCACTGCGGGAACAAAGTGGTTGACAAGAGTGAACGTATTTCCAGATTTTTCTGTGTGGGCTACTGCAGTGGTCAGTGGGCTCTGGGGTTATTTTAAGCGAAGGCCGGAGCTTTGCTGGACAGTAGAATGGTCGATACTTTCCAGTGGATGGTGCTAAGACACGCAAAGCGCTTAAAATACTGTCCACATGAATTATGCAAAATGGGCCGTGGTGCGAAATTCATCTAACGCTTCTGCCTCAGACGATAACACTTTCGCTGCCATTACTTACATCGGAACCTCCCCATCGCACCCCCCTCAGAATTAGTTATAAGTTGGCACAGTGGATAGGCCTTGAAAAACTGAACACAGATCGATCGAGAAAACAGGAAGAAGCTGTGTGGAACTATGAAAAAACAAGCAAAATGTACAAACTGAGTAGTCCGTGCGCAAGATAGGCAATATGAAGGACAATGTGAGTTCAGGAGCGCCGTGGTCCCGTGGTTAGCGTGACCAGCCCCAGCACGAGAGGTCCTCGGTTCAAATCTTCCCTTGAGTGAAAAGTTTAACTTTTTATTTTCAGTTTATGTGACAAACTCTTATGTTTTCATTACTTTTTGGGAGTGTTTATCACATCCACAAGAAAACCTAACTCGGGCAAGGTAGAATAATCTTTTTACCCATTCGCCAAGTGTACTAGTTAGGTGGGTCGGCAACATATGCCTGTCATGTGACGCACATGCTGTCACCAGTGTCGTATAGAATATATCAGACGTGTTTTCCTGTGGAGGAATCGGTTGACCTATGACTTTGCGATCAAATGTTTTCGGTTCCCATTGGAGAGGCACGTCCTTTCGTCAACTAGTCGCACGGTTTTGCGGTGCGGTCGCAAAACACAGACACTAAACTTATTACAGTGAACAGAGACGTCAATGAACGAACGGACAGATCATAACTTTGCGAAAATAAAGAAAGTAAAATTTTCAGTCGAGGGAAGATTCGAACAAAAGACCTCTAGTTCCGCAGCTGCTCACGCTAACCACGGGACCACGGCGCCCCTGAGCTCACAATGTCCTTAGTATTGCCTATCTTGCACATGGACTACTCAGTTTGTATATTTTGTTTATTTTTTCATAGTTCCACACAACTTCTTCCTGTTTTCTCGACTGATCTGTGTTCAGTTTTTCAAGGCCTATCCACTATGCCAACTTATAACTAAATCTGAGGGGGGGTGCGATGGGGAGGTTCCCTTGTTAGAGTCTGCGACAGTCATGGGAAGTGCGTGAAGCATTCAGTTTCACAACACTATGTTTCTTACGAGAATGAAGCAAGTTGCTCAGTGAAGTTATTTTGTCTACTCACGTAAGAAAACTGCACAGGAACGAGCAGCGCTCGTTGACGGGGAAGTTTCCTCTTCCGGACGACTACTACAGCTGCCTAACAGAATTAATTTCTCCTCCAGTCGAAAATCACGTAGATACTATCCGTATGCGTTTCTTAGTGTTAATATTAGCAACTCGTATCTGTGTTCCATGAAGTATTAACACATTTTATGGAAAATAAGCAGCCACCGGGATTGTCTGCGCGCTGGGTCGCCAATGAGTCATAAAGCGAGCTGCGGAAGAGTTGGTACAGCCTTCTAAAATACCCTGTAGTGGCGTCTTGTGGCTTAGTGGGGTAGACAGAGTGGAGTATCACCTGCTCGCTCTTCATTTTGCAGACCTGCGAAGGAGGGAAGTGCTAGATCACAATCCAGTGACCTGCCTGCAATCAGGCGCCTTCCCTCCACCCCTTCACACCTTCTTCCCTCCACCCTGACACTCCCAGATCACTATTCCTCAATACGACTTTTTGTTTTGTTTGATATGGCCGCCAAGAATTCCTCTCCTGTACCAACCTCTTCACCTCAGAGTAGCACTTGCAACCTAAGTCCTCAATTATTTGCTGGATGTATTCAAATCTTCCTCTACAGTTTTTGCCCTCTACAGCTCCCTCTAGTACAATGGAAGTTATTCCCTCATGTCTTAAACAGATGTCCTATCATCCTGTCCCTTCTTCTTGTCAGTGCTTTCCACATATTCCTTTCCTCTCTGATTCTGCGCAGGACCTCCTCATTCCTTATCTTATCAGTCCCTTTAATTTTCGACATTCGTCTGTAGCACCGCACCTCAAATGTTTCGGTTCTCTTCTGTTCCGGTTCTCCCATAGTCCATATTCCATGTTGTGCTCCAGACGTACATTCTCAAATATTTCTTCCTCAGTCTAAGGTCTGTGTTAGATACTAGTAGACTTCTCTTGGCCAGGGATTCCCATTTTGCGAGTGCTAGATTGCTTTTTATGTTCTCCTTTCTCCGTCCATCATGGGTTATTTTGCTGCCTAGGCAGGAGAGTTGCTTCACTTCATCCACTTCGCGCCCATCATTCCTAATGTTAATTTTTTCGCTGATATCATTCCTGCTACTTCTCTTTACTTCCGTCTCTCTTCGATTTACTCCCAGTCCATATTCGGTACTCATTAGACTGTTCAATCAGTTCAGCAGATCATGTAATTCTTCTTCACTTTCACTCAGGAAAGGAATGTCATCACCGACTCTTGTCATTGATATCCTTTCACGTTGGATTTTAATTCCATTCTTGAAACTGTCCTTTATTTCTATAATTGCTTCTTCCATATGACTGTGATCTACTGTACTCATATGTGGTACACACATTTAAAATTTGTTCTGAACCCACTTCATTTCACAACAAACATTAATTGTATATCATTAAAACATTATTTTTAAGAATCTTTTCCATTCCCTGCTATGCAAAAATTATTGGTCCTAAAGAAAAAATGAACAGGATCTTTTATGTAGAAAATTTAATGTAGTTTAATTTTGTACTGACAAACATTTTCACTAAATATTACGGTTTTCGAGTTGTTCCAGAAAAATATCAAAACATTTCCTTTAAACGCCCTCTCCCCCCCCCCCCCCCCTCCCTTGTATGTTCTAAGCGTTCTCTGAATGAAAAGCATTGTTTGGGTTACCTTATGCACAACATTATCTTTTTGATCGTTCCAGTTTAAATTGTTCGTAATTGTAATCCCGAGGTATTTAGTTGAATTGATAGCCTTTAGATTTGTACGATTTTTCAGCAACTGAACGGATTCCTTTTAAAATTCATGTGGATTACCTCACAATTTTCACTACTTAAGAGTCTACTGCCACGTTTCAAACCATAGAGATATCTTGTGTAAATCATTTTGCAATTGGTTTTGTCCTTATGATGGCTTTACAAGACGGTAAATGACCGCATCATCTGCAAATAATCTAAGAGGACTGCTCAGATCGTCTCCTACATCATTTATGTAGGTTAGGAACATTAGAGGGCCTTTAAAAGTTTGTTGGAGAACGCCATTTATCACTTTCCGTCAATTGCTACGAATTTTTCTGTCAGGGAATCATGAATCCAGTCGCACAGCTGAGACGATAGTACAGCACGGTTACATAACAGTATCTATTAATAAACATGTAGGCATGCTATTCTTATTTCATGTTAAAGGTTTTCCTGTCTACTCCATTGTCATTTATGTATGTTTTTACTCTTTCATTGCATTACCACCACACTGTCAAAGATGTTACTTACTGTATATTTCTACTCCAGTCTAGACGTGTTACTTCTCTTCCAATGTTGTTTGCAAACATTGTAACTTCTTTGGTGATAATACTCAGTAAATGTCTGAAGATGGCCTTGTAGGCCGAAAACCGGCTAACACAATAAAAGTAATATTGTAGAACAAAAGCAAACTGGTGCTTTTCATTTATTATCAGAATGCACCTTGATGAAGTTAACGAAATAACATCCATGCATGAATACTGTATATTATTGTATTGTTTCCAAACTAATTGATCAACTCTGAGACAAAATCTCCACATCTCAATGTCTTAAAGTTGAAAATACACAGCTTGTAATCTTGAACACGGCACTTAATAGTACTGTGTCCAAGAAACAACTGTTTGCTTGGACGACATTTGAGTTGTTTCTTGGACATAGTGCTACTGAGAACTGTGTGTGCTGTGTCCACCGCATTGATGAACCATGTGTTAACCTCGGCTGTACATGTGCCGTCCAAGCAAACAGTTGTTTCTTGGACACATTGTTATTAAGTGTCCTGTTCAAAATTACGAGCTGTGTATTTTCAAATTTAAGATGTTGAGCCGTGGAGATTTTGTCTCAGAGTTGCCCAGTTGGTTTGGAAACAATATACATAGATAACAATATACAGTATTCATGCATCAATGTTATTTCATTAACTTCATCAAGGTGCGTTCTGATACCTCAATTAGCGGTTCCACGTCAAACTTGAACGATGTATGTTTCAAAATAACAGCAGAATTGTTAAGATTAATAAGACAAGATTTTCACTTGTCAGGTTCGTTGGACTGCGCCGATCACAATCCAACATATACGAGTTTAAAATGTTGATGTCCTGTATAGATAAGGACTTCGCAGCGATCAGTTGCACTGATGTTGCTTCTTTGCCAATACTGCATAACGAGGCTTAATTTAATATGATAATTTTCCAGTATTGTTTCCCATTACAAAGGTGTTGTGGTTAGATGTTGATTATGTTTAAGGTTCTCATAATTAATAGCAGACTTTTTTCATACTCGTTACATTTGATAATGGTGATCGATCTTCACCGAAGTTAGTCATATAAACTTTCTATACTTCACTGCGACTACTGTACTGAAGTGAAATAAATTTGAAAAACTTACATTTAGTCGTTTTTCAAATTTATTTCACTTCACATTTAGTCGTTGACTGGAACACTCTCTTTCAAATTCTGAAGGTGGCAGCGGTAAAATACAGGGAGCGAAAGGCTAGTTACAATTTGTACAGAAACGAGAAGGCAGTTATAAGACTCGAGTTGCATGAAAGGGAAGCAGTGGTCGGGAAGGGAGTGTGACAGGGTTGTAGCCTATCCCCAATGTTATTCAATCTGTATGTTGAACAAGCAGTAAAGAAAACAAAAGAAAAATTCGGAGTAGGAATTAAAATCCATGGAGAAGAAATAAAGACTTTGAGGTTCGCCGATGACATTGTAATTCTTTCAGAGACAGCAAAGGACCTGGAAGAGCAGCTGAACGGAATGGACAGTGTCTTGAAAGGAGGATATAAGATGAACATCAACAAAAGCAAAACGAGGATAATGGAATGTACCGGTAGTCGAATTAAATCGGTTGATGCAGCGGGAATTAGATTAGGAAATGAGACGCCTAAAGTAGTAAATGAGTTTTGCTATTTGAGGAGCAAAATAACTGATGTTGGTCGAAGTAAAGAGGATATGTAGACTGGAAATGGCAAGGAAAGCGTTTCTGAAGAAGAGAAATTTATTAACATCGAGTATAGATTTAAGTATCAGGAAGTCGTTTCTGGAAGTATTTGTATGGAGTGTAGCCATGTGTGGAAGTGAAACGTGGACGATAAATAGTTTAGACAAGAAGGGAATAGAAGCTTTTGAAATGTGGTGCTACAGAAGAATGCTGAAGATAGATGGCTAGATCACATAACTAATGAGGAGGTATTGAACAGAATTGAAGAGGAGAGAAATTTGTGGCACAACTTGACTAGAAGAAGGGATCGGTTGGTAGGGCATATTCTGAGGGATCAAGGGATCACCAATTTGGTATTGGAGGGCAGCGTGGAAGGTAAAAATCGTAGAGAGAGACCAAGAGATGAATACACTAAACAGATTCAGAAGGATGTAGGTTGCAGTAGGTGCCAGCCGTTGTGGCCGAGCGGTTCTAGGCGCTTCAGTCCGGAACCGCGCTGCTGCTACGGTCGCAGGTTCGAATCCTGCCTTGGGCATGGATGTGTGTGATGTTCGTAGGTTAATTAGGTTTAAGTAGTTTCTAAGCCTAGGGGACTGATGACCTCAGATGTTAAGTCCCATAGTGCTTAGAGCCATTTTTTTTCTTTTTTTGCAGTAGGTACTGGGAGATTAGAAAGCTTGCACAGGATAGAGTAGCATGGAGAGCTGCATCAAACCAGTCTCTGGACTGAAGACCACCACACACCACATTCACGTATCAATGTTATTTCATTAACTTCATCAAGGTGCGTTCTGATACTTCAATTAGCGGTTCCACGTCATACTTGAGGATGTATATTTCAAAATAACAGCAGAATTGTCAAGATTAATAAGACAAGATATTCACTTGTCAGGTTCGTTGGACTGCGCCGATTCTAATCAAACATATACGACTTTAAAATTTTAATGTTCTATGTAGATAAAGGCTTCGCAGCGATCAACTGCAATTGTGTTGCTTCTTTGCCAGTACTGCATAACGAAGTTTAATTTAATATGATAGTTTCACAGTACTGTTTCCTGTGACAAAAGTGTCGTGGGTAGATGTTGCTTATACCGGGTGATCAAAAAGTCAGTATAAATTTGAAAACTGAATAAATCACGGAATAATCTAAATAGAGAGGTACAAATTAACACACATTCTTGGAATGACATGGGGTTTTATTAGGACCCAAAAAATACAAAAGTTCAAAAAATGTCCGACAGATGGCGCTTCATCTGATCAGAATAGCAATAATTAGCATAACAAAGTAAGACAAAGCAAAGATGATGTTCTTCACAGGAAATGCTCAATATGTCCACCATCATTCCTCAACAATAACTGTAGTCGAGGAATAATGTTGTGAACAGCACTGTAAAGCATGTCCGGAGTTATGGTGAGGCATTGGCGTCGGATGTTGTCTTTCAGCATCCCTAGAGATGTCGGTCGATCACGATACACTTGCGACTTCAGGTAACCCCAAAGCCGATAATCGCACGGACTGAGGTCTGGGGACGTGAGAGGCCAAGCATGACGAAAGTGGCGGCTGAGCACACGATCATCATCAAACGACGCGCGCAAGAGATCTTTAGAGATCTTTCACGCGTCTATAATATATGGGGGTGGAGCGCCATCCTGCATAAATATCGTACGTTCCAGCAGATGTTTATCAGCCAGGCTGGGAATGATGCGATTCTGTAACATATCGGCGTACCTTTCACCCGCCACGGTAGCACTTTTGCTGTGCAGAGCCATCTGTCGGACATTTTGTGAACTTTGTTTTTTTTTAATTCTAATAAAACCCCATGTCATTCCAAGCATGTATGTCGATTTTTACCTCTCTATCTACATTATTCCGTGGCTTATTAAGTTTTCAAATTTATACTGACTTTTTGATCACCCGGTATTTCAGGTTGTCATAACTAATAGCTGACTAATTTCATACTCGTTACATTTGATAATGGTGACCGATCTTCACCGATTCGAGTCATGTAAACTTTCTGTAATTTACTGAGACTATGATTTGACTACTGTACTGAAGTGAAATAAATTTGAAAAACTTTCATTTAGTCGCGCTCCTTAAGACAGTCATGTCTAATTACAAAGAAGTACGAAAGGCATCGTGCTACGAATGGCAGATAAAACGTGTAAATGTTACGAACTCGACCACATTTGGAGACTTCAGGCACTCCTGTGTGAGTCCTGTCGGGGCAGGTGGCGGCTTGGTTCGCGCACGCTGCTGCCAGTGAGATCGGAAGCGGCCTGGGCTACTGTGCGCGCTGCGCCGTGACAGCGGCCGGAGCTCCGTCTGAGGGGAATCTCGGAGCGCGGGCGCAGCAGAGCAGATCGTGGCCGCAGCTGCGCCAGCTGGGCTCGCTCCGACGCGCAGCCGCTGAGCCGGCAACGCGGGGTGCTAACACCTACCGTACCCACTCATCGTGACGTAGTCGCTGCCTTCCTGCCCACCGCAAAGAGATGTGCGCGCACTGTTTACCCCGTCACGTGCGTCTGCGATTTGCTCCTCCCCAGTTCGAGGGCTATGCCCCTCAACAACCCACCACTGCTTCCTCAAGCGATAACACGTGGTCACATCCCTTTCTACCTCGAAGTGCCGTCACCGTTTTGTGAGTCACGACCGCATCCTGCCTCTGCCGACAGAACTCTTGTGGTTACAATGCAGGAGCGTTCACCCTATATTAAGATTTTTCTAGGTTTCTGAGTACTGTCCGCAGTTTCTCTGCCGAGCAAACCTCGTCAACTTTACCTCATATTTTACGGAGAGGAAAAAAAAAAGCAGTCTGGAGCCGAGCGACCGCTACGGTCGCAGGTTCGAATCCTACCTCGGACATGGATGTGTGTGATGTCCTTAGGTTAGTTACGTTTAATTAGTTCTATGTTCTAGGCGACTGATGACCTCAGAAGTTAAGTCGCATAGTGCTCAGAGCCATTTGAACCATTTTAGAGAAAAGCTCACTTGTAAAATATCATCTCCATCAATTGATCCAGTCCGAAAATATGAGCATTAATTCTGATAGCATGCATTTAGGACTTTCTGAAATACAGCTTTCAGACATTCGCACGCACCATTTTGTTTCTTATTTACATGCTTCAAATGCTAATCGTTTCTGCAGAAAATACTAATGTGCGTGTACTGTGTATATGAACGTCCTATCTCTACTTCTTCAAACTGTTCTGTTTTTTTTTTCTGAACATGAATGTACATATTATCAGAATTATGGCTAAAAATTTCGCGCTGGGTCCATTTCTGGGGCTGATACGTTGTAAGTGTATCTTTTTTCTTGAAATATGAGGTGAAGTGTCAGGAAGTCATTTCTGAAAGTATTTGTATGGAGTGTAGCCATGTATGGAAGTGAAACATGGACGATAAATAGTTTGGACAAAAAGAGAATATAAGCTTTCGAAATGTGGTGCTACAGAAGAATGCTAAAGATTAGATGGGTAGATCACATAACTAATGAGGAAGTATTGAATAGGATTGGGGAGAAGAGAAGTTTGTGGCACAACTTGACCAGAAGAAGGGATCGGTTGGTAGGACATGTTCTAAGGCATCAAGGGATCACCAATTTAGTACTGGAGGGCAGCGTGGAGGGTAAAAATCGTAGAGGGAGACCAAGAGATGAATACACTAAGCAGATTCAGAAGGATGTAGGTTGCAGTAGGTACTGGGAGATGAAGAAGCTTGCACAGGATAGAGTAGCATGGTGAGCTGCATCAAACCAGTCTCAGGACTGAAGACCACAACAACAACAATGAGGTGAAGTTAGTCATGCTTTGTTTGTGAACTCTGTACAGCAATCATCTGGGTATTTCTGCTTTATGAAAAGGGTACAAAATTTAATATGAAGGTTCAAGTATTGTTGTATTCACCAAATGTACTTGCCGTCAAATTATGTAGCAGGATGGGAACCCCACCACTGAAAGTTGTTGTTTGTTTGCACACAGCAACCACATAGCCTCGTCACGGGCCCAAATGGGGTTACGCAACATCTAAGGCAAAAATAATAGCAACTCAAATTAGAGCAACAATTTACAATAATTTATTAACAAAACTCTATAATGCTTAACTGTAGTATGAAGGTAATGTGTGGAAATAGGTCAAGGTTCAATTGTACTGATCTTTTTTTAGTTCTGGTCTAGTCGTGAATCTAATGAACAATGACTAACATCACTTGCAGCATGTCTAGTTTGGCTGTTCTTGGCGGCGACAGTTGATACAGTCCTGATGCTGTCTTGAGGTGCTGTTGATGTTGAGCTGGTACACTGATTGGAGACGTTCGTCTGAATGTATACGCATCTGCCAGGATGATGTTCATATGGGGGCTACCTATGTGACGTTAGGCGGAAGCATAAATAGGTCTTGTCGAGTGGCACCCTCTCTGAAAGCTGGCCTTAACTCAATAAAATCAGTGAAAAACATCTAGATCGCGATGGTACTTTATTAAAATAACCGGTTTCGGCCTTTATTTAGGCCCTCTTCAGGCAGTACCATCATCTGAAGTTCACTCTGCGTACAGCAGTCAGCTGACCTCAGTTGCTGCAGCGATTCGTTTTCAGGGACTGAGGTCAACTGCCTGTTGTACGCATCGCCAACTTCAGGCTATAGTGCTGTCTGGAGTATACGCCAAAACCGGTCATTTTAATAAAGTACCCTCGCGATCTAGACTGTTTTTTCACAGATTTTATATAGATTACAAGATCGCTGCTTCCCGAAAATGCTACAAAACATTTTGGATTTTGGCCTTAACTCAGTCGCATCTGAGTACTAGGCAACTCTGCGAGCTTCTATGTATGACTGTGTGCCGTATTCGCCGGGATGCACTGCAGATATCGCGTGTGAATTGGTCTATTGGCGTGAGAGTCCCAGCGGTGCTAGGACGGATGATTATTTCAAGCCGGGACTAATTTACACAAGTAGTAGCGTGGGTGGACTATCATGCCTCCATCACTCCGTAATGATACACGAAGGAAAGGCGTAGTGCATTTTTAAGCAGACGGACATAGTAGTACTATCTTTATGAAGAGGCTTGGGGTAATCCGAGAAACGTTGGGAAATACAAAAGGTATTCTTAAAGTTTTGAGTATTGTAACATACACATGTGTGCGAGGTCGGTACGCTATTACGGTGGCCACGGCCAGTCTCCGGGTTTACCCTAACGCTCAAAATGGGCAGTGATGGGGACCGATTAGTCTAACTTCAAGGATCTAGTATCGCTTTCAACGATGAAGGTACCTAAATGACCGAGGACATTAACAACGTGTCCTCCGACAACACAAAGCCTTCTGAATCTCCTACATCATGTAACAACGTCCACATGGCGTTAATTTTTCACCTCGACTAAAATTTCTCGTAATTAGAGATAAGAAGGAGCGATCTGTAATTGCTTTGATGAAGATGTAATAGCCAAGACACCATTCAGTACTGTTTGTTCGTGACTACTGATTTCAACATATAAGACTGTTATCTTCCAATCTTTAAAACACGTGAAGCACCTCGAGTAACTAGGGATGTCCACACACGTAACACTCCACTGATGCTTGTTAGATGTTGAATTGCGCAACATTGCACTTCTGTGCACTTGTTTAAGTTTACGTGACGAGTTAAATACGAGGCCTGTTCAGAAAGTAAGCTCCGATTGATTGCCAAATTGAAACCACAGTGAACATCAGAAATGTTTTACTTGTAACAATTAGCTACACCTTTCAGCTACTTCTCTACGTAGTCGCCGTTCTGACTTAGACTTTTGTCATAGCGTTGTACCAACTTTTCAATAGCCTCATCATAGAAGGCAGCCGCCAGTGCTTTCCGCCAATTCTCCACGCTGGCCTACACCTCGTTGTCTGTGTCAAAATGTTGTCTTCAAAGACAGCGGTTCATGTGACCAGAGATGAAACTCAGGGGGAGACAATTGCGGACTGTATTGTGGGTAATCTCACATTTCCATTTGAAAACGATGCAGGAGCATCTTCATTGCCCCTGCAGAATGCGGCTGAGAATTGTCTTGAAGAAGAAACAGCACGACAGTTGTGTAATGTTAGCTGCATAGCTTCAGGCGAAATTTCTCACCAGGCCCTCGTACTTGGCGGCAGACACTATTTTCTAGACATCTTTACGCACTCACTGCGAGCTCAGAAATGAGAAGAGCGACGTGATGCTAACTGGGGTTATACTAGACACACTACCCAACACATCTGTGCAAAGCTTTATCGGATTTTCATAGTCGTTTCCCTTTCGCGACCGATCGGAGCTTACTTTCTGAACGCCCCTCGTATATCCTGCATCTACTTTTTCTGAGATGCACTGTTCGCTATAACGTCAACATGGCATGTGTGGTAAAGTCTTGATGGAACAGGACGCATAGCAACAAGTTTTTTAAAGATCAGAAGAGGACAGCCTTAACTGTCGGAACTGGTCATCAGGAATAAACAGTGCTGAATGCGATCTTGGTTATTAAATTTTCGTTTTCGCCTCGACTTCGACATTTTGCTAGTTATAAAATTAGCATGATCAATGTGGGTAATTAAATCATGAAACTTTGGGTAGGGCATGAATATTTTTCTCTAAGGCACGTGTTTGCTTCGTCTGAAACCACCGGCATGTTACGAAAAGTTTAGAATTCTACTCTAAAATTAGCTAAGCAGCTATAGCTAAATATTTGTGTTTTCGTTCTCATCGCACACTTAAGAAACCAGAGACGCAACACTTCTGCAATACATGACATATTTCTCTAATTATTAGAATTGCACTAGAATCAAAGTTAACACTTTGCCGTCCGGCGACACTACAGTGGTGTCACGTGCATAATATCGCTCAGTGGCCGGCGACGCCACAGTGGTGTCGTGATCATAGTATCGCGCAGTGGCCGGTAACAACACTTTAGTATCTTTTTCATTCTGTTGGTGTTTTGTTAAGGTAACAATAAGTTACACACCTCAACAAGTTTTTTGTTTTTATAAGTACTTGCGCACTTTCATTATGGCAGACGAAAGAGACGATACGATTATTAATGATGAATGCGCGGACGTCTTGTCTGACGTTCCGGACGACTTGGCCGATTGGGAAGAAGACATTGGATATCAAAAAAATGAAAGTGAAGCAGAATCGTCGGAAGATAGCGAAATATGTCCAAGAAGAATTCGGCAAACGCCACGGTTGCCAACTGATTCGGATGAATCAGACGAAGAAGACAGACTATGATTTACTGAGGACCAATAATAACTTTTCCTAAAGATACACAGAGCGTCGTGGATATCGTAGAATGATATATTGGGAACGATCTATTGGAATATACGAGGGCTATCCAGAAAGTAAGTTACGATTTATCGCGAAATGAAAATCACAGTGAAAATCAGAAATGTTTCATTTGTAACAGTTAGCTACACCTTTCAGCTACTTCTCTACGTAGTCGCCGTTCTGACTCAGACATTCGTCGTAGCGTTGTACCAACTTTCCAATACCCTCATCATAGAAGGCAACCGCTAGTGCTTTCCGCCAATTCTCTACGCTAGCCTAAAGCTCGTTGTCTGTGCCAAAATGTTGTCTTCATAGCCAGCGGTTCGTTTGAGCAGAGCTGAAACTCAGTGGGAGACAATTACGGGCTGTATTGTGGGTAACCAAACATTTCCAATTGAAACGATGCAGGAACACCTTCATTGCCCCTGCAGAATGAGGCTGAGAATTGTCTTGAAGAAGAAACCGCACGACAGTTATGTAATGTTGGTTGCGTAGCTTCAGGGGAAAATTCTCACCAGGCCCTCGTACTTGGCGGGAGACACTATTTTCTATAACATCTTTACGCGCTCACTAAGAGCTCAGGAATGAAAAGAGCGACATAATTCTACCTAGAGTCATACTAGAGACACTGACCAACGCATCTTTGCAAGGCTTTATCGGATTTTCATAGTCGTTTCCATTTCGCGACCGATCGTAACTTACTTTCTGGACAGCCCTCGTATTAGCAACGAAACCAACAAGTATTACAGTCAAAATTGCAATAGAAGGAAACTGGATAAAAAAATATGCCAAATTTGTCGACGTTTCGGGACCCGAACTTACAGAATGGTTTGGGCTTGCTATCCGTATGAGAATTGTAAATAAAGCAAGACACACCGATATTTCGCAAAACGACGTCCCGCAACCGATTCAGACAAATATTATCATTTTTACATTTCTCCGACAACAATAATAAACCGGACAATGCCGACCGGCTTTTCAAAGTTCGTAGTCGATTATTTTTCCAAAAAGTTTAAAGAAACCTTTAATCTAAGTCAAAACATCTCAACTGATGAAGGAATGATACTGTAGCGTGGACAGTTAAATTTTAAAGTTTACGATCCGTCGAAAATTACGAAATATTGCATACTGATTCGGATGCTGTGTAATTCGAGTACAGGATACATTTCCCCCATTCAAGATATATTCCGGCGCTGGACAACGTTTAGCAAAAACAGTGATGGAACTATTGTGTTTCTTATGGAAAGTGGCATCACCGCCACATGTATAATTATTATAACAGTGTAGAACTTGCAGAGAAGTTACTTAAAAGAAAATTCGAGTTTGTGGAACGATACGGCAAAATAGGCGATTTCCGGAAAAATTGAAGCTTGTCATCAACGGAAAGGTGACAAGCGGCCGGCGACAAGCCAAGTAATCGGAATTATCGCTGCCGGCGCCAAGCGAATAAATTTGTACGAGACGTCCGGACGGAAAAGTGTTAAGAAGAGTTGTAGGACATTTGCAGACGAATTGTTGGCGACACAGCTTTAATTCCGGCATTAATACTTTCTAAATGTGGTGTGTTCCATAAGTTCAACAGCATAACATTCAAAGATGTACATCCTGACACGAAACAGGGAACACCGTATCACAGTTCGGTGGCGCCGGCTACTGTTTCCATGCCAGTCTCCACAATGCTCTGTTTGTGTCCCAAAAACCGCGGCTTGTTCTCCTTCCCACGCATCAGATACTGCTATCTCCCTAATCGCGGCGTAACCCACCGTGCGATATCGTAGCAGCTGTGCGCCGTAGATACAGCGTTTGGTACCTGAGACGGATCTCTCGTTCAACTCCGCCTTCAGTATGTTGACATAGACCGCAACAGAATTCTAGGAAACTGTCGTGATTGCATCAGCATGTCGTGAGAGCATCCACTCCTTTAATGCTCACAGAATGGATGAACAGCTGCTTGAGGATATTCGTGGAGAAATATACGCTCTTGTCGGAGAATTGTAGGTTATAGAGGAAGTCACGTCTACGTTGATTTTATTTCTCACCAAGTTTCTTTGCTTGTGGACGACTCTATATTGGCACACATAATTTGTGAGTTGCAGTTTAGCAACAAGCAGGTAAGATGAAAATAGCTGCAAGTCCGACAGGGACCCAAGCACAGAGCGCAATGCTCGTAACAGCTGAGCTAAAAAGAAGTGCCTGTTACCTTGGCTCAGAGTTCATCGTGACTATGACCCGGCAGAGTTACTTGATGTCTGAACAATATTAGGAAAAGTATGTAAGAAAGCGACTTTCACTGAGATTATCAGTCGGGCGGCAGACTGACCCCGGTTTCAGGCCATTGTGAACGTTTTTTCTCCGGCTGTACTGGCTGACAGAAAACGTGAAGCATCCAGAAGACATGGTCGAACGTCAACGTCATTTCGTACTCGTATACATCGGCGGGTGTGTAAATGATTAGTTGCAATTCTCTGTGACCAGGATGCATTTGTGTTGTTCGTTTTTAGTGGTTCAGAAGGCTCTAAGCACTATGGGACTTAACATCTGAGGTCAGCAGTCCCCTAGACTTAGAACTACGTAAACCTAACTAACCTAAGGACATCACACACATCCATGCCAGAGGCAGGATTCGAACCTGCGACCGTAGCAGCCGCGTGGTTCCGGACTGCAGCGCCTAGAACAGCTCGGCTCGTTTTTAGTGTTGTTGCCGGGCCCGGCAGGGTATTAAGGAGGCGTGAGCAGCGGCAGATGTTGAGTGATCGCTGCGGGGGATACGGAGATGACGTGTACTCGTTCGAGACAGCGTTATCAGCCAAATGCCTGAAAATTATTGTTGCACAAACGAAAGCCCAGCCAAATCTACGTTTTTCTATTACATACGATGTGTGAATCAGACGTAATATGATGGAACGTGTTCAATATTAGTTCGAAGTGTAGTCACTAGATTCCCATAATCTCACTGAATCCTTACAGGAGAAAACTAGAATTTGTTCCTCAAACTCTCTCCGATATGAGCGTCAGGATAAAACTCGGATAGGAAGGCATTTGCAAAGTACAAAGCGTTCTGGCAGTGGCCGAAAATACATTCTGGAGCAAACGGTAAAATAGCAAAAAATCCATTCGCTGTGAAGTAGCAAAACAAATTGCTTGAAGCCGAAGTTATCTCTTTCTCCTCCTTGTCTTGCGTTCTATTGTTAGTCTTTATTCGCCGCGTGGCCTTATATCTTATTGTGTTCTGTAAAAAATTTCATAATTTTTCTTATACTTTTTGTTCCTTGATAAGTTAAGATATTCCATTGTATAACGTATCCAGTAATATTCCTTACTTATGTTCTTTTAAGAGGTATTATGTCGTCTGTTCTTTTCTCCAGTTAACTGCATTTTTCTTGGTGTTAGAATGTGGTATTTTATCTGGGTTTAGAAAATCCGATGGTATTATAACGCCTGGAAAACTTCTGTTGATGCTCGCAAGATTATTTCTGTCAATGTTTAAAAAATCTTTTACACTAGAAGAGTGTAGGTTTTCGCCGCTGGAATCCATTTCAATAAAATCTTTCTGCATCTATGACCGTGTCATATCTGGTAAAACTGAGAAACATTTCAACTGCTAGTGTAGCCATTTAAAATAATTTATGGGGCGTTTAAAAAATATCACATTCCTACAGAGGGTAAACGTAAATGCCGTGTGACTAGGGCCTCCCGTCGGGTAGACCGTTCGCCGGGTGCAAGTCTTTCGATTTGACGCCACTTCGGTGACTTGCGTGTCGATGGGGATGAAATGATGATGATTGGGACAACACGACACCCAGTCCCTGAGCGGAGAAAATCTCCGACCTAGCCGGGAAATGAACCAGGGCCCTTAAGATTGACATTCCGTCGCGCTGACCACTTAGTTAGCGGGTGCGGACCTACAGGAGGTGGTATTGGTCAAAACAAGAAAAAAGTTCCTATAGTTATACGTCCGAAAACCAATACCTGTTGAGATACGGACCGTTTTATTTGTGACGAAAATCGTGTGTTAGGCCTGTTCTGTGGTGTAGACGGTCACAAGAGATGGCAAAGTAACTTATCACAATACGGACAAAGGCAAAACCATCGAGTAATCACGGAGTGCCGGTATCGCTTCATTGTCAATGTATGAGCAGCAGTTATCAGTGAAAAACTCATAGGGCTACAGCCTTTATCAAACAAATGAACAGCTGGTAATATGTATCGACGATTTCTGCGCGAAGAATTAGCAGCGTTATTGGAGAACGTTACCCTTGCAGAAAACAGCGACTGCGGTTTATGCACAGAAGGGTGCCACTCCATTTTCTACGCATCGTGCAACAGTACCTCACCGCAACTTTTCATGGGCGATAGATTGTTCGAGGAGGCCAAGCAGAGTGGCCTCCCGTTCATCTGGGTTCGATCTCCGGCTGTGGGGACATTTAAAAGTATTAGTTTACAAGCAACCCATCGACAAAGTGGCTTACGGAGAATGATGCATATACACATGCATCATTCTCCGTAAGCCACCTAACGGTACGTGGCAGAGTTGACTTCTGAGACCACTAATTGATCTATCCTTCCCTGTTCCACTAGCGAATGACACTTGGGGAGCATGGTTGTCAGTAAGCCACTGTATTCTCTCTAATTTCTCGAATCTTTGCGTCGTGGTTATTTCGTGAGATATACGTGTGAGACGAAGTATTATGTTGCCCGACCTTTCCCAGGAAGTGCTCACTCAATAACTGACATCTCCGCGACACACAGCACATCTGTTGTAGCGTCTGCCACTGCAGTTGGTCGGGCATCTCTTTAACGCTCTCGACTGCTACGGTCGCAGGTCGAATCCTGCCTCAGGCGTGGATGTGTGTGATGTCCTTAGGTTAGTTAGGTTTAAGTAGTTCTAACTTGTAGGGGACTGATGACCTCAGATGTTAAGTTCCATAGTGCTCAGAGCCATTTTTTAACGCTCTCGCGCCGACTAGACGAATCCATGACGAAACGCGCCGCTCTTCGTTGGATCTGCTCTATCTTTTGTATCAGTCGTACCTCGTACGGGTCCCAAACTGAAGAATAATGCCTAAGAGCCGGCCGAAGAAGTCACTTTCCCTTAAGATTCTTCCTAGGAATCTTAGTCTGACAACTGCTTTTCCTAATATTTGTTTTATGTGGTCATTCACATAAGGTTGCACTAGATGTGACACAATTTGAATGCTGTCAGGTGTATTTGAAAGGGTGAGTGATTTACTGCGAAGAAGTGCTGCACGACGTGTCAGGATGTGTGATATCCATACGCAACATTGTCTACAGTGTTTGTTGCTACGTAACAGACAGAAGAGTGGCTCGTATCTCAGCTAGTAGGCATCCCGGTGAAGGTTGTGCACAAAAGCAGCCGAAACGTTGGCAGCTTGGTCGCATAGGACAAATCATACACCCAGAAGACTTTTATTGAAATCTTCCACTTTATTTACACACGAGTCTGTGTTCCTCATTACATGTGGTACATCTAGCAGAATGTGCTATCATATTGAGTTTAGAATTTGCTGGTATTTTATATATACTGTGAAGTACCTTACCACCATTGAGCGTCTAGCCACAAACTCTACAACACTTGTTCCGTTAGAAGAGACCGGAGGTAGAGAATGTGAGAATGACTGTAACGCTGACGTACCTAGACTGATGACGAAACTAGCCTATTGGAGTCATCGGTAGCGAGAACAGCTTTTCGAAGAACGAGCTGACCGAAGTTCTTTAGAGCAGTAATGCGTGACGGCGTTGGTCGGGTGTCGGTCACGACTCGAAGGCCTGCGTGAGCCACTGACATTGCCGTAAAGGCGCTTCGTGTCATGGCTGCGCAGTCCTCAGGCAGTCTCGCGCGCGACCGGGCTCACAAATAGCTGGCGCTGAGGCCGCTACCGAGGACGTCGCACTGCTGTACCGTTGAAACGTTTAGGCTGCTCCTGCAGGACGTCACATCTGAGCCGGCCGCACAAAGTGTCCGGTCGAGTACTCGGCATAGTAACCTCTATGCAGCCGGACTGTTGTTGGGGCTTAATAGAATGTTTTTCTTAACCGATACAGAACAAGAGAGATCGTCTTTAGTAGCGGGCGAAGAGCACGAATAGAAGATTTAGACTTTTGCGTTTCGTCGATATCGATACTGTTACAGACACAAGCCTAACTTCGATGTATTCGGAAAGGGCAGAAGGCACGTTCTACGCTAAGACCACTGCACAACAAGAGTGGTGCATTATAAGTACATGTTGCGGATTTTCTGCAGACGTAATTCTTCTGCGGCACAGAAAACAGGTGCATCATAATGTGCAAATGAAATACGAGGCAAGTGGAAATATGTTCCAAAGTTGAAGTACGCGGGCCAGTACGATACTAGTGAGAAAAACTTTAAATAGCACAAGATTCACCGCGAAATTTTGGCGGAATATAGACCACTTGCAATGTCGTGTCCAGCCGTGCTGAAATGATGCCATCAATATGACCTAGGCCGCCCGGACGTACGTGACGCTGTTTTCGATGTCTATATCTTGCTCCATGCGATTACCATCTCCTCGGCAAGCTGAAAGAACATCTGTGGGTAGGGGGAGGGGGGGGGGGGGGGGAGATTTCCCAAAGGTGATGACACATCGGTTCTCGAATGATTCCGTAACCGAGGAGCGGATTTCTATTCTCGAGGAACTGAACAATTAGTAAAGCATTCTGACCGTTGTTTATTCAGATTTAGTGACCATGTCGTAAAACTGTCATTTTGAAGTGTAGTTACTTTGTCAGCAATAATAATACGTAATTCACTAGATGAAGTCCTCTTGAATTAGTCACTGTCTGATTTTATAACGGGAAATTGAGAAAGTTCAAAAATGGTTCAAATGGCTCTGAGCACAATGGGGCGTAACTGCTGAGGTCATCAGTCCCCTAGAACTTAAAACTACTTAAACCTAAGTAACCTAAGGACATCACACACGTCCATGCCCGAGGCAGGATTCGAACCTGCGGCTGTAGCGGTCGCGCGGTTCCAGACTGTAGCGCCTAAAACCGCTCAGCCACAATTGAGAAAGTATCTCCCTAAACAATTACTGGAGAAGCAGGAAGGAATAAATACATTATATTGTTAGTAACTTCTCTTCCTACATTTAATAATGGAAACTGCACTTCAAATCTACATACTTTACGTAAAGCGAAAATGTCGCGATGTTAGAAATTATTATTCTGAGATCACAGATATATTTTACTGCTACGAAAAAACCATCTCTTACATGAGTTTTAAATATTTTTCTTTCCGATTCGAAATAAATTGAAAATTCTTTTAATTCCGAAATATTACTTCGTCAGGCTCAAGCCGAAGTGAATGCAGGCTTCTGCTAGTGTGTATTTACGTAAAGATAAATTTTCAACAATCAAAGATAACCGTGCTGTGTTAACTGAAAATCGGAATTCGTAAATAACTTAAAACCGCAGGTTGTTCAGAATGTAGAGCGCGAGAAATGAAAGAAAACTTATTTTAAGCTACTTTTGGGAATTGAATTAAAATAGCACACGAGCTTCCACCCATCCAAAGAATTGGCCACATTTACGTAAACGGTAAGGAGAGGAACAGGTTTCCGTTTCACAGCAAGAACAAAGTTTTAAAATTCAACACTGAGAATTGTTATTTAACGGTAATTCAACTTACATGAACAGGCAGCAAGCCTCTCTACATCGAACTGCATACAGAACCACAAGCGCAAGACAAGAGCTAAGCAACAAGATCAATAAGACAAGCGACAAGAAAAAATATAACATGGCTTCTTTCCTTGCTATAGTAGTTCATGGAATCTTTATATGTCACCGAGAAATCTAATGTTTCAATATACTGCTTGTGATAAATACTCTTTGTTAAGCGTATTTCACTGCAATTACTGTTACTTCTAATTAGAGGTGTCACACTCTCACAGAAAGATCAAGCTTCAAAATTCCAACGACAGCGAAGTTATGAGAGGTAGATCGCAAGACTGGATAAGGCAAGGATAGCAAATGAGTTCGGCTGTGTCCTTTTCAGGAGAACCATCCTGTTATTGGATTCAGTCGATTATGGAAAACATTAATCTGGGTGATCGAAAAGCATTTTAATCACTGCGCCACCTAAACGACATTTCCCAGCTGAAATACTGTTCTCCGAGATAATGCTGACCCAGGTACACTCCCAAAAACAAATGTTCAGTTACCCAGGAATGTTTCAAGAACCACAATACGTTGGATCTGTTTAAAACTTCCACAGTTCGTAGTAATCGTGATTGTTGACTACGATCGTTGCTATCCACATTTATATCAGAAAATCGCTAGAAGTTAATAGGCGTACGCAAAGGAGGGGGGGGGGGGGGGGGAGGTTGGAGATCAGGATCACTGAGGTTTTATTCAATGCAGAGTTCTCATACACTTCTAGACATGCTTAGATAAGCGTCATTTCTCTGGGATATAAGCTTGTTTTTCTGTCAACTATAAAACTTAGCTCATGTGAAATGACATTTGAAATTACGAATTATTTGCAGACTTAAAATTTCTGTTATCAGTTACGCAATCCTGTACTGTTCACAATGTTCATTTCTAGATTAATTTATGAAATAATAATCGAATTTAATACTGTAACTAGAACTAGTAGGAGTTCATTTGTTAAGGAAAATTGTAAATCCTTTGGAATATTGTTATTTCCACAGTGTGGGAGTCGTAAGCTTGCCTCTGATGTGATCGGGTATATTTTTGTATAATAGGTGTGAACAATGTAATTTCGGCTTCGTTAATGTGAAAAACCAAAATGCTGTATGATATACTAAAATGCGAGAAAATCAGTGGAAAATATATTTACGGAAAAAATTCTGACACAACAATCTTCCAATTTATTTAGTTCAAACCAACCGCGAGGACCTGATGTTAGATTTTCAGCTTCAAGAATCAGACCCATAGACAAGAAGGACTGGAGACATCTCAACATGACAAGCTAAGTACACTTGTAAGTTTATTGTAATCTTCGCTCCTCTCAAATCTTCATAAAAGACTTTGCTTTTTAATTAATTGGATCGGGCGTTGTTTGATGTGGACAATAGATGGAAGAAGGAGGAAGGGGGGAAATGACTCTACGCAAAACATGATCTACCAAGTCTCCTCTGCAACCTCTAGAAGTATGTAACACGAATTGTGAAACACACTTTAGAGAACTGTTCCAGAGACTGGAGTCCTTTATCAAGCAATCGTGACAGCGGTCATAGAAAGAATTCCGAGAAGTACAGCTAGAGTCGAAACAAACTGATATACCCCATACGAAAGTATAACGGAGACGACAAGGTAACTGCGGAATGTAGGTGCGGTCGTGTCAGACTGCGAGGAGCACATTGAGCAGTGGTTCCAGGGAAGCTATTGAGGCTGTAGCGAAGCACGTCCTTGGTCTCATCGGCATGCGGGTCTCGCGCCAGCTGAACGTGGTTTAGGCTGCGAAAGCAAGCTAGCGGTGCCTTGAGGCGGGTCATGCCTGCGCTTCGCCTTGACACCTGCACGGCATAGAACTCATCTCCATAACGACCGAGAAGTGAGCTGGCACCGGCCGCGATTATCAGCCTGAAGGCTGGCCTCGAAGCTTCACTGCCTCAACAGATGCGGTTCTGTTTGAGGTACTACATGCCTTAGCTGTTCTCGACCTGCGATTGTATTTACGCAGATAATCAAACCTGCAGTTTAAAGTAAAGCTCTGTTGCGCCTCATGTAATTGTATTCATCTGCATTTACATCTATACAGGGTGGTCCATTCATAGTGACAGGGCCAAATATCTCACGAAATAAGCATCAAACGAAAAAACTACAAAGAACTAAACTCGTCTAGCTTGAAGGGGGAAACCGGATGGCGCAATGGTTGGCCCGCAGATGGCGCTGCCATAGGTCAAACGGATATCAACTGCGTTTTTTAAAAAATAGGAACCCCCATTTTTTATTACATATTCGTGTAGTACGTAAAGAAATATGAATGTTTTAGTTGGATCACTTTTTTCGCTTTGTCATAGATGGCGCTGTAATAGTCACAAACGTATAAGTACGTGGTATCACGTAACATTCCGCCAGTGCGGACGGTATTTGCTTCGTGATACATTACCCGTGTTAAAACGGACCGTTTACCAATTGCGGAAAAGGTGGATATTGTGTTGATGGATGGCTATTGTGATCAAAATGCCCAACGGGCGTGTGCTATGTGTGCTGCTCGGTATCCTGAACGACATAATCCGAGAGTCCAGACCGTTCGCCGGATAGGTACGTTATTTAAGGAAACAGGAAGTGTTCAGCCACATGTGAAACGTCAACCACGACTTGCAACAAATGATGATGCCCAAGTAGGTGTTTTAGCTGCTGTCGCGGCTAATCCGCACATCAAATTGCGCGAGAATCGGGAATCTCAAAAACGTCGGTGTTGAGAATGCTACATCAACATCGATTGCACCCGTACCATATTTCTATGCACCAGGAATTACATGGCGACAACTTTGAAGGTCGTGTACAGTTCTGCCACTGGGCACAAGAGAAATTACGGGACGATGACAGATTATTTGCACGCGTTCTATTTAGCGACGAAGCGTCATTCACCAACAGCGCTAACGTAAACCGGCATAATGTGCACTATTGGGCAATGGAAAATCCACGATGGCTGCGACAAGTGGAACATCAGCGACCTTGGCGGGTTAATGTATGGTGCGGAATTATGGGAGGAAGGATAATTGGCCCCCATTTTATCGATGGCAATCTAAATGGTGCAATGTATGCTGAATTCTTACATAATGTTCTACCGATGTTACTACAGGATGTTTCACTGCATGACAGAATGGCGATGTACTTCCAACATGATGGACGTCCGGCACATAGCTCGCGTGCGGTTGAAGCGATATTGAATAGCATATTTCATGACAGATGGATTGGTCGTCGAAGCACCATACCATGGCCCGCACGTTCACCGGATCTGACGTCCCCGGATTTCTTTCTGTGGGGAAAGTTGAAGGATATTTGCTTTCGTGATCCACCGACAACGCCTGACAACAAGCGTCAGCGCATTGTCAATGCATGTGCGAACATTACGGAAGGCGAACTACTCGCTGTTGAGTGGAATGTCGTTACACGTATTGCCAAATGCACTGAGGTTGGCGGGCATCATTTTGAGCATTTATTGCATTAATGTGGTATTTACAGTTAATCACGCTGTAACACCATGCGTTCTCAGAAATGATAAGTTCATTGGAACAGCCGAAATAAAATGTTCAAACGTACCTACGTTCTGTATTTTAATTTATAAATCCTACCTCTTACCAACTATTCGTCTAAAATTGTGAGCCATATGTTTGTGACCATTACAGCGCCATCTATCACAAAGCGGAAAAAGTGGTCCAACTAAAACATTCATATTCCTTTCCGTACTACACGAATATGTAATAAAAAATGGGGGTTCCTATTTTTTAAAAAAACGCAGTTGATATCCGTTTGACCTATGGCAGTGCCATCTAGCGGGCCAACCATAGCGCCATCTGGTTTCCCCCTTCGTTCTTTGTAGTTTTTTCGTTTGACGCTTATTTCGTGAGATATTTGGCCAGGTCACGATCAATGGACCACCCTGTATACATAGTCCGTAAGCGATCACACGGTATGTAGCAGAGGGTACCTTGTCACACTGCTAGTAATTCCCTTTTCTGTCTCAGACGCGAATTAAAACTGTCCTTAAGGAGGTGAGAGCCCTAATTTCTCCTTCCTTGGTTTCGCGGACCTCACGAGAAATTTGCGTTGGCGCCAGTGGATTCGTTCTGAAGCCAGCCGCGTCTGCCGGTTCTCTAAATTATCTCAGAAGTGTTACGCAATCGAAAAGGAAGTCGTCTTCTCTCCACGGGTTTCCATTTGAGTTCGCGCAGAATTTCCGCAATACAAATCTAACAGCACCCCTCCGAATAATTTATCCGATGTTTTACTTTCATCCGACATTGTGGCGATCCCATACGCTCGATCAGTATTCAAGAATGAGTCGCACAAGTGTTCTACACGCGAACTCCCTTATAGATGAGCTACACTTTCCTACAATTCTCAAAGTAATCTCAATAGTGTTACGCAAGCATAAGGAAAGTAGTCTTCCCTCGAGGGGTTACGATTTGATTTCACGCAGAATTTATAATTCAACAGCACCTCTCCGTATTATTACTTCGATGTCTTCCTTTAATCCGACATTGTGGCGATCCCATATGCTCGAGCAGTACTCAATAATCGGCCGCAGAAGTGCTCTATATGCGAATTCCTTTATAGATGAGCTACACTTTCCTAGAATTATCCCAATAAACCGAATTCGACCATTCGGCTTCTCTTCTACCGACCTAACGTGTTCTCACCATTGTGTCTAGCTTTGTAACGCAACGCCTCGATATTTAACCGACGTTATTGTGCTAAGCAGAAAACCACAAATCTTGTATTCTAACATTACAGGAGTGTCTTCCCCACTTATATGTATTAAATTACGTTTCTCTACGTTTAGAGGAAGCTGCCATTCACCACACCAGACAGAAATTCTAAGTCTTCCTGTATCCTTCAGCAGTGACTCAACGATGACACTTTGTCGTACATTACAGCGTCATCAGCAAACAGTCGTAGATTGCTGCTCCCCCTATCCGTTACATCGCTTATTTGTATAGAGAACAAGACGTCCTATCACACTACCTTTGGGCACTCTTAAGGACACCGTTGCCTCTGAGGAAAACTTTCCGTCCAGATTAATGTACTGGGTTCTATTACTTAACGGACAGGTCTTTGAAGTACTTTTGAACAAGTTCTTCAAAAACTGCCTTGAACAACTAGTTAGACAATCCACACGTAGTGGAAATATTTTAGACCTTATGTAAGGATGCAGAGTCTCGTGGCGGTAACACAGAATAAAAAGTTCGCGGGATTCCAGCTGCGTCAGTCAGTTGTCGCGGATGGAAGACCTTGTAGCTACAAACAGACCGGATCTTACCGACAGTGTCAGTATAGAGACAGGGCTTAGTCTTTATGACGTCATCATAGCGCCGATGGTTACTAAACTTAATAAACCCGTCAAGAGGGCTATAAGAGTATTTATGCTACAGAAAGGCAGATAAGCAGTTATTAGCATCGCTCTCCGACAATGATTGGACGTCTTTTAGTCACAATCTGGCGGACGTAGGGGAATTACGGGCAACGTTTAAACTGACTGTTACACTCTCGGTTTAAAAAAGAACGCACAAATATCGACAGGCAAAAGTAGGACTTCGTGCGTCCGTAAGAGGAACTATGCGTAAGCTTACAACAATTTCCACCATCATACCTTAGCGAAAGATCTTGTCGAGAATCCTATAAAATTCTGGTCATACGTAAAATTCTGATATTACTGCAGAAGTTGGAACATTATGGAGTAAGGGGAGTAGCTTACAATTGGTTCGCCTCCTACTTTAAGAACAGAAAGCAGAAGGTAATCCTCCGCAATATTGAGAGTGGTAATGATGTTCAGTCCCAATGGGGCACTGTTAAATGGGGCGTTCCCCAAGTGTCGGTGCTGGGGCCACTGCTGTTTCTTATTTATGTAAATGATATGCCTTCTAGTATTACAGGTGATTCAAAAATATTTCTGTTTGCTGATGACACCACCTTGGTAGTGAAGGATCTTGTGTGTAATATTGAAACATTGTCAAATAATGTAGTTCATGATATAAGTTCGTGGCTTGTGGAAAATAATTTGATGCTAAATCACAGTAAGACTCAGTTTTTACAGTTTCTAACCCACAATTCAACAAGAACTGACATTTTAATCAGACAGAATGGGCATGTTATAAGCGAGACGGAACAGTTCAAATTCCTAGGCGTACGGATAGATAGTAAGCTGTTGTGGAAAGCCCATGTTCAGGATCTTGTTCAGAAACTAAATGCCGCTTTATTTACCATTAGAACAGTATCTGAAATAAGTGACATTTCAGCACGAAAAGTAGTATACTTCGCATATTTTCATACGCTTATGTCATATGGTATTATTTTTTGGGGTAATTCTTCTGATTCAAAAAGGGTATTTTTGGCTCAAAAACGAGCTGTTCGAGCTATGTATGGTGTAAGTTCGAAAACCTCTTGTCGACCCCTATTCAATAGTCTGGGAATTTTGACATTGCCCTCACAGTATGTATTTTCTTTAATGTCGTTTGTTGTTAGCAATATTAGCTTATTCCCAAGAGTTAGCAGCTTTCACTCAGTTAATACTAGGCAGAAATCAAATCTGC
Source organism: Schistocerca serialis cubense (assembly GCF_023864345.2). NCBI lineage: Eukaryota > Metazoa > Arthropoda > Insecta > Orthoptera > Acrididae > Schistocerca > Schistocerca serialis. Next base: position 1,187,154,594 of record NC_064638.1, read on the forward strand.
ATGTGGAATGCACTTCCTTGACTCTTGTGCAGAAAGGAGTGCAGTATTCTGCTGCATCCATTTTCAATAAGCTACCACAAGAACTCAAAAATCTTAGCAGTAGCCCAAACACTTTTAAGTCTAAACTGAAGAGTTTCCTCATGGCTCACTCCTTCTATTCTGTCGAGGAGCTCCTGGAAGAGCTGAAAAATTAAGCAAATTCCAGTGTTACATTCTTGATTTTCTTTATTTAAACTAACGACTTGTCGCCTGAATATGTTTCTTATATTTCATTTTATCTGTTTCTACAATCGTGTTATAATTTCATTTATTGACTCGTTCCATGACCATGGAGACTTCTCCTAAATGTGGTCCCACGGAACAATAAATAAATAAATTTAAAAAAATCGCTAAGCCAGTCGAGGGCTTTTATCCAGTTACCAGTCTGCGAGATTGGGGTAGCAATGGAACACAACATGAGGAAAGCTGAAGTGTTTAATTTCGTGTTTCAGAAATCATTCACCCGGGAGGAGCGTGGGGTGGAGAAATCCCATGACTCATCGATGACGTCATCGGTGACACACTGTCCGTGAATGCTCCTTGTTATCCCACTTTGGATTACTTTCATTATTACCTATTATTTAGTTCGATTCTGCGTAATTTGATCTGCGAAAACGTGTGTGTATTATTACAGCACCAAGAACAGTAGAAATATTACAGCAAAAGGAACAAAAGGAGATAAAAATCGTAGCACTTCCTGGTGCTTTATAAATGAATTTTATAACAAACATGGTCCATAATGCTATCCTACGTATCACAAAATTCAGCAGTCAAAAACGATGCGAAAGTGCCAGCACCATTTGACGCTTGATATCCAAGGTTTTTCGAACAACATTCAACTTGGCAGTGATCTTTGTCTGGTGAAACGACAGTCAATATCGGAGGGCTAGATAAGGACCAGGAGCACTTATTCTGAAGTGCCCAGTCACGTCTTAAAAGCATGTCCGTTAATCTGCAACGGTGGTCTGGAATTTCCCGCGTTCTTGAGGGAGTAATAGTTTACAATCTTCAATGTTATTTAAAGCTCTACCTACTCTATGTTGCGAAAGTGAAAAAGCCGGCGGTTCAGAATGTTTACCTAAAAATTAGTTTAGAGACTGCACTCTCATTAACGATTCAGGTATTCATGTACCAGCTGCTGATTATTTCGGTATACACAACGACAGTTACTGAAATGGATAAAGCTCAGATCGTTGTTAACATTTGCTGTGTACATCATCGCTTCACAAGTATCTTAATCAGAGCAGTGATAATATAGTTTATTTTCCAAAATACTCTCGTCCCATTGTTTCTATCCGTTCTGAAGAGAAATCACAGTTGCTGAGCTTCACGTAGGCACTAGAAAACCGGACGTTTCAAACAAACGAGACACGTATAAGGCGTGAAACATGCGGACATCAACAGGGAGCTAAGGGACTGTAGCGAATGAGATTTTCGATTAAACACAGTAAAGGGCCACGTTAATTGTTCCCTTTGGTTTCAGTAAGACGCAGTGAATGAATCAGTTTTAGTTTCAGTGACTGGAATTTAACAAAATACCATTGACGTTGACGATGCTATATGCTTGGTATCCTAGACATGCTACTGTTGTTGTTGAGGTCTGGTTTGATACGGCTTTCCACGTTTCTCTCTCCTTTCCAAGGATTATTATCTCTGAATAACTGCTGCACCCATTATCCATTTGAATTTGCTTACTGCATTCACACATTGGCCTCCTTCTATAATCTTTCCCTCTCACACTTCCCTCATTACAAAACTGACTATTCCTTGATGCCTTGGTGTATTCGTCTCTTGGTCTTCGTCTGCCATTTCCCCCAACCCTCCCCCACATTTCCCTCCAGTACTAAACTGATGATTGCTTGGTGTATCATCCCCATCAACCGAGCTCTTTTTTCGCGAAGTTATACAATAAATTGCTTTTCTCTCCAATTCTATTCAGTACCTCCTCATTAGTTACACGATCTATCCATCAAATGTTCATCATTCGTCTGTAGCACCACAATTCAAATGTTTCTATTCGCTTCTTACTTGAAATGCTTATCGCCCACGTTTCCTTTCCGTGCACTTCCAGACAAACACCTCCAGACTTCCTAACACTTAAATTCAAAAATGCTGTTCTTGCAGTAGCCACTCTGCATTTGATATACTCTCTATTTCGGCCATCATTAGCTTTACAATATCACTGCCGATGTACCAAAATTCGTCTGTTTTTACGCTGAAGCGCACAAAGAAGCTGGTATAGGCATGCGTATTCAAATACATAGATATGTAAACTGGCAGAATACGGCGCTGCGGTCGGCACCTCCAATATACAAGCCAACAAGGGTCTGGTGCAGTTGTTAGATCGGCAACTGCTGCTACAACGGCAGATTATCAAGATTTAAGTGAATTTGAACGTGGTGTTATAGTCGGTGCACGAGCGATGGCACACAGCGTCACCGAGGTAGCAATGAAGCGGGGATTTTCCCGTACGACCATTTCATAAGTGTACCGTGAATACCAGGAATCTGGTAAAACATCAAATCTCCGACATCGCTGCGGCCGGAAAAAGGTCCTGCAAGAACGGGACCAACGACGACTGAAGCGAATCGTTCAATGTGACACAAGTGCAACCCTTCCGCAAATTGCTGCAGATTTCAGTGCTGGGCCATCAACAAGTGTCAGCGTGTGACCATAAAACTAAACATCATCGATAAGGGATTTCGGAGCTGAAGGCCGATTCGTGTACTCTTGATGACTGCACGATACCAAGTTTTACCCCTCGCCTGGGCCCGTCAACACCGACATTGGACTGTTGATCACTGGAAACATGTTGCCTGGTCGGACGAGTCTCGTTTCATATTGTATCGAGCGGATGGACGTGTACGGTTATGGAGACAACCTCCACTCAGTGGATCCTGGATGTCAGCAGGGGCTGTTCAAGCTGGTGGAGGCTCTGTAATGGTGTGGGGCGTGTTCAGTTGGAGTCATATGGAACCCCTGATACGTCTACATACGACTGACAGGTGACACGTACGTAAGCATTCTGTCTGATCACCTGCATCCATTTACGTCCATTGTGCATTCCGACGGACTTGAGCAATTCCAGCAGGACACTGCGACACCCCACACGTCCACAATTGCTACGGAGTGACTCCAGGAACACTCATCTGAGTTTAAACACTTCCGCGGGCCACCGAACTCCCAAGACATGAACATTATCGAGCATATCCGGGATGCCTTGCAAGGTGCTCTTCAGAAGACATCTCCACCCCCTCGTACTGTTCCGGATTTATGGACAGCCATGCAAGATTCACGGTGTCAATTTCCTCCAGCACTGCTTCAGCCATTAGTCGAGTCCATGCCATGTCGTGTTGAGGCACTTCTGCGTGCTCGCCGGGACCTGCACGATACTATGTAGGTCTACCAGTTTCTTTGATCCTTCAGTGCAGTTTCTCATTTCTTAATCTAATTTCCTCATCTTCGACTCACATATTTCGACTATATTCCATTACCCTTATATCAGTGTTGTTAGTAATGGTCTTAAAAATCTATTTTCCAGAAGCTATCCGTTCTGTTTAACTTTGCCGTCTCTGACAGAATTACGATGTCATCGTCAAACCTGAAAATTTTTATTTGTTCTCAGCGAACTATAACTCCCTTTCCAAATTTCTCCTTGTCTTCCTCTGTGGCTTGCTTAATGTACATATTGACGGACATAAAGTGGAACACATAGAACAGAGTTTCCAAGGTGGCTTATTTCTTATTGTACAATGCATGAATTGTAGCGCCTTCTATAATAGTTTGACATACCATAGTACCGTAAACCATCTTGCAAGCGGAGCTCAAACGTCGGGGCGCGACCCATTAATAAAGTGGGACTGGGTTTTCCAATTCGTTTCGATTGCTCGTATATTGGGTGTCTCTGTAACAAAAGCAATCGAAGTGTTTGGTTTGTAAAGAGATACCGTAACGAAGATTTATACCTCACACAGGGAAATCGGCAAAACTTCATTCGCTAAGTCTTCAAGCGGACGAAAGTATGTTTTAATTGATCGTGAGAGTCTGTAATTGAAGAAGGTCGTGACGAAAAATAAAGAGGACGACAGCCACACAAGTCACTGCAGAATTGAACGCCACACACGCGAACCCTGTAAGCGCCAAAACTAAACGAAGAGGGCTCCATAAGCACGGAATTGCAGAGCGAGCCGTAATTCCAATACACTCATCAGTGGTGCAAATGACCGCAACAGGAAAACGGGGTGCCGAAGCTATAAAACCTGGACTATACGGGAATGTCGCAAGAGTGAAACTTTACGGGTGTTCGGTGTTGATTCCGGCAGCCATATCGTGGTATTCCGTGGGCCCCATGGCTACTCTGCTATGTCGCATTATTGTCAAAGATTAGGTGGTCATTTTGGGTGATCAGGTGCCTCCCCTCGTACAATGTTTGTTGGCCAAGTTGTGACGATAGCGCCCCCGTTCACGCAGCTCGCATCGTCCAGGACAGGTTTTGAGGGAACGAGGATGAACGGCCGCATCTTCCCTGACCACCACAGTTACCAGATCTCAATGTTATTGTAGTCTTCCTGGGAGAGGAGGATGTGTAATCGCTCTCCACCATCATCGTTACCTGAGCTTCCCACTATTTTCCAGCAAGTGTGGTAGAATATTCCCTTGAAGTCCATACAGAGCCCATATTTATCCACTGCGGTCCACGCCCGGGTTCCCGAGTTCGATTCCCGGCGGGGTCAGGGATTTTCTCTGCCTCTTGATGACTGGGTGTTGTGTGCTGTCCTTAGGTTAGTTAGGTTTAAGTAGTTCTAAGTTCTAGGGGACTGATGACCATAGATGTTAAGCCCCGTAGTGCTCAGAGCCATTTGAACCATATCCACTGCGAGATGACCGGAAGTTGTTTTGAACGCGAACGGGTTTCCCACACCGCATTAGACACGGTAATGTGTTGCGTTTTCGGTATTTCCTCATATCTGTCGAACCGGTGTAATTCCTCTGCAGTTCCTGCAGCTCGTTGGGTCAACTTTCGCAAATATCGGGCCGCTGACAGAATGCTTCCATTCTGCCGGGACCGCTTCTCTCCTCCAGATTAAACAGACCAAGTGTTAATAACACATTTGTATATTGACAATAAGAAGTGCAATTGTCATGAAATATTATTGTGACTATTTTATTAAATATTGTTAACTATAGATTGCTGAGCGCATGTACAGTGACCACGATATTTGCGTAACTGTGAGAAACATAATCAACTGGGCGAAAGCAGCCCTCTGCAATGTCTAGTATTCTGAGACGCTACTGGGACGGGGGGAAGAGGTACAACGGAGAGTGTAATTTTTGTCTTTGGCGGAGACCGAAAATGACGTCGAGGAGTATGTGGAAATTTTCCTATCAATGAAGAGCCGCCATTGTGAAATCCCTAATCGTATAAAAGACAGCTTAAATGTAATGAAATGTTAGTAAAGACTATAAGGAGATTTTGTTTTCAAGATGCTCACTTAGCAGAGAGCCTGCTATGTTTTATAATGATTTTTTAGTAATAAACCAAAATCGTTCTTGTTTTCAGAAGGAATTACGTTTATTTTGTTAATAAGGTATTGCACAAACCTCAGTGGGTCGTACTATAAGAAGTTATTGAAGTAAACTCTATGAAATTCTAAACTTTCGTTGATGTGTGAACTTAAAACTGTATTAATTTATGAGCAGTAAGTAAGTATACAATGGCGACAGGAAGAGCATCCGGCCACCCCTTAAAATTATCATGCCACATCCGATTAACCAGCAGACCCCGCAAGTCGGGATAAATGCTTGCAAAGAGAGAAAGAGAGAGAGAGTAGTAAGTAAATATACAATCATTGAAGTACACTCTCTCACATGAAGTGATTTTTCGAAGTGATAATGAAAGCTTGACGACAAGCCCCCGTAAAGTGAGGCCTTTAAACCTATCCTACGTACGGCGGCTCACTCCAGCCGCGGCCAGGCGACCAGCTGGAGCGGCCCGCGCCCGAGTCAGGTTTCGCGCGGCTCCTCCCCTGGAATGCCCGCTCCAGCCAGCCGCAACCGGTCCGCATACCTGCCGGCACCTCCGCTACCTGAGTCTGCGGCTATTCTTGGCTTCACCCGCTGTCCAGCACGCTCCAGCGGCCTCCAAGACTCCATCTGCGACAACAGACTCTACATAAGGTTTTTCCGTGACTCTCGCAGCTAAATAATGTCTGTGGAAATCCATCCTCGCATTATGATCGTAACTAATTAAAATTAAACTATTACTCCATCAGAAGTAATTTTGCTTTGTCCCGTCGTAGTAAAATGGTCGCAAGGACAAAAAATATTATTTGATATCTTCTCAGTATGAAATAAATTCTACACTACTGGCCTTTAAATTGCTACACCACGCAGATGACGTGCTACAGACGCGATATGTAACTGACAGGAAGAAGATCTTGTGATATGCAAATCATTAGCATTTCAGAGCATTCACACAAGGTTGGCGCTGGTGGTGACACCTACAACGTGCTGACATGATGAAAGTTTACAACCAATTTCTCATACACAAACAGCAGTTGGGCGTTGCCTGGTGAAACGTTGTTGTGATGCCTCGTGTAAGGAGGAGAAATGCGTACCATCACGTTTCCGACTTTCATAAACGTCGGATTGTAGCCTATCGCGATTGCGCTTTATCGTATCGCGACATTGCTGCTCGTGTTGGTCGAGATCCAATGACTGTTAGCAGAATATGAAATCGGTGGGTTCAGGAGGGTAATACGGAATGCCGTGCTGGATCCCAACGGCCTCGTATCACTAGCAGTCGAGATGACAGGCATCTTATCCGCATGGCTGTAACGGATCGTGCGGCCACGTCTCGATCCCTGAGTGAACAGATGGGGACGTTTGCAAGACAACAACCATCTGCACGAACAGTTCGACGACGTTTGCAGCAGCGTGGGCAGCAGCATGGGTTATCAGCTCGGAGAACATGGCTGCGGTTACCCTTGAAGCTGCATCACAGACAGGAGCGCCTGCGATGGTGTACTCAACGACGAACCTGGGTGCACGAATGGCAAAACATTTTTTCGGATGAATCCAGGTTCTGTTTACAGCATCATGATGGTCGCATCCGTGTTTGGCGACATCACGGTGAACGCACATTGGAAGCGTGTATTCGTCATCTCCATACTGGCATATCACCCGGCGTGATGGTATGGGATGCCATTGGTTACACGTCCCGGTTACCTCTTGTTCGCACTGACGGCACTTTGAACAGCGAACGCTACACTTCAGATGTGTTACGACCCGCGGTTCTACCCTTCATTCGATCCCTGCGAAACCCTACATTTCAGCAGGATAATGCACGACCGCATGTTGCAGGTCCTGTACGGGCCTTTCTGGATACAGAAAATGTTCGACTGCTGCCCTGACCAGCACATTCTCCAGATCTCTCACCAACTGAAAACGTCTGGTCAATGGTGGCCGAGCAACTGGCTCGTCACAATACGCCATTCACTACTCTAGATGAACTGTGGCATCGTGTTGAAGCTACATGGGCAGCTGTACCTGTACACGCCATCCAAGCTCTGTTTGACTCAATGCCCAGGCGTATCAAGGCCGCTATTACGGCCAGAGGTGGTTGTTGTGTGTACTGATTTCTCAGCACTATGCACCCAAATTGCGTGAAAATGTAATCACATGTCAGTTCTAGTATAATATATTTGTCCAATGAATACCCGTTTATCATCTGCATTTCTTCTTCGTGTAGCAATTTTAATGGCCAGTAGTGCACTTTCATTATTTTCCGTTGCGCAGTGATGAACGCTATCTGACCACAGAATAGCTAAGATTAATTTAACTTTTTTTAAAAAAACTGGGTTAGGATGTACCAAGATTTTTGCAAGTCACGACGGTAAAAAGGGCGAAGTCTCACGCGACATTCCAGTAGACTGTAGATATATTTAATGCAACTCGTAATTTTTCATTTTTTATCATCCAAGAACAAAACAGGCGACTGATCTCTGGAATTTATGTCCAGTGCAGCAATACCACTCTAAACTAATCAGCCACAATACAAAAAAATACATGCTGTGTGTAATGGGCATAACGGCAGATATTTTTATTGGTGACTGAGGGAAGTGTACTGAACAATGCATCAGTATTTGCTTTCCTTGCAGACTAACAATTATACGTATTAGGAGTAGTATATTTTTAGGTTGACTAGTGCCTCCAAGTAGATGTAGCAAGAGCAAACTATTAATGCTTATTTTACCCAGGGCAAAGGGTCAGGTGCAGAAGTGTGCAGGCATGGATGCAGAACAGTTAGTAGTCCACCTAGTGGTAACGTACGACCGTGCAGAAAGCATCAGCTCATAAGATTTGAGACAATTTTGTGGGAAAACTCTTCGATAAAAAAAAAAATCCAACGCACTGAAGTATGTACACGTTACAGTACCACACACACATATATATATATACTGATGGAAAAACGTTTAGGCTGAGAAGTAATAAGGAAACAGAAGAATGCACAGACATACATGGTGACACGAGGAAACAAAGACTTTAATTTTAAGGGCACATTAAAAGAATGGCACCCACGAGGTTGACAAAACAAATACCGATTAAGAAGGATCTTAAAGTAGTCAGTACAGCTCAGGCAGATGTTACAGATAGGAAAACATCCAGGCAAAAGATATTTGATTGGAAAGCTGGTCAGAGGGCAACTGGGAAACGGACTGGAACACCATGGTCTGATGGAAGAAACAGACTTCATTCTGAAAGGATGAAACAAATTTGGACATAAAGGAAGGCCAACCGTCAAAAGTGAAATTGATGGATTAGTAGCAGTAGTGGCAGCTTTATTCATCTGTAGATCTCTTTTCACAAGGATATAGTACACGTCAAAGTATTTACAAGTTTACACCAATTTAAAATCAGATAATTTTTATACACATACATTTACAGACTTCTAGTTAAAGACAAGCATTAGATTTACTCCTGGTATATAATACTTTTTTACAAATAACTTATTAAATAATGTAATGCCACACTGTTCACTCATATGTCACTATCAGTCACTGCACACACTATACACACCTTGTTTCCTAACACATCATTCACTACACACTTCAACACACACACACACTGGTGATCTCTGGGCCATTCCGCGTGACCGCTGCGGTCGCAGGTTCGAATCCTGCCTCGGGCATGGATGTGTGTGATGTCCTTGGGTTAGTTAGGTTTAAGTAGTTCTAAGTTCTAGGGGACTGATGACCACAGATGTTAAGTCCCATAGTGCTCAGAGCCATTTCAGCCATTTTTTTTCTGGGCCATTTTCTGTACCGCGACTTCCCCGTTGCTATCCTGAGAAACCGAGTCAGCACCCCTCTACAATGAATGAGATGTTGAGCTCAGAAAGAGGAAGAGGTGTTAGTATTGTGCTATGCATAGCTTGGGGGTAATTATTTCTAAAAAGGAAAAAAGAAGGAAAAAACATAGTGTGAAGGTTGTTTTATAATCATTATTATTATTATTTATTTGTATAACTCTTTTTTATCAAACCCCTACTCTGTTTTATCTAAGTAATCATTCAATGTATACAATATATTGCATAACAGGTATTTTTAGCTGCCTTTTTAAATAAGTGCATTTTTGCAATTTCGTTAATCTCTTTTGATAATTTATTGTACAGTTTTATTCCTTGGTAGGAAATGCTGTTTTGAGTTTTGTGTTTATTTTTTCTTGGTAAATGTAAGTTGAGTCTAGATCTTGTTCAATGGTCATGGACAGTGCTGTTTGTGCAGTTTGTACCAAGCGTGGCCCTATTATTTGTAGACAGAGCTTACGCCTTCTGGCTAAAGCGTTTACACCTACTGATTACGAGAGACCTTCGCTTCTAGATGGGTATTAGGGTCTCTCATTTCATGTAATCAAATCCACTAACAAAGCCCCTACAAACAGCGCCAAAACATTGTTGTTTACAGTCGAGGGGAATGATGGATGCATGTTGCATGGCCATTAAAGCGACGTAGGGTTGCCACACCTGCTAACGTGACTCATTAGAAGGAAGCCTTGCGTGCCGGCTCCCCTTACACACGCGGCAACTACAGAAAGTCTCTGAGAGGGTAGCCCTATAGAGGGTGGGGTGACGGAGGAAGCATCTCTCATGCAGAATAGTCAACATTTTCTTGAAATCGAACCTTATAGCTTCCATAAACAAATTTTTTTGTTAAAAATAACCACTACAACATGGTAAGATTCTTAACGACGTCGTGCTGTAAGCCAGGACCACATGTATGCACAGTGATAAATAATAATGTGTTACATTTAAAACTGTGACATGTGGTATTCAACACGGAAAATTTTAAAAGTTCTGCCAAATGATTCCCTCCAGGTCGATACTAGAAGAAAAATAACGATTTTTTTTTAAAAAAAAGCTTATAGCAGCGTACGGGTATTTTTAAAAACAAAACGTTTCGAGTATTTGGTTGTGTTTTAACAAAGCAGCTAATAACGCACTTTTGATAAAAGTCAAAACTTCCTCAGATGTTAAATTGTTTTGGACATGCGAATGTGTTGACTTACGGCAAATTTGTTAACACATTTACACTGTTTGCATTGCATTGCAGTGCAAATGCACAGTGACTGTCGAACATTGAACGTAGTAATTGGAGAAAAACGAAAAGTTATAGGTATAAAGGAAATCGTAGATTTCAAAGTTATGACGTAGTTATATTTGACAAAAAAACGCATCTGCCACGGCTGAAGATTCTAGCTGTGTCGCAATAGCTTCATTACGTTCACTTACAAGAATCATATTGCGAGCGCTTCCATCTGTGTAAAGGTTGCACAGGTGTCTCAACTAGCATATACTTCTCGACAAACAGAAGGAAGCTGTGGTCTGTTCTTTCAAGAAAATGTGGAAGACATTAGCTCATCACCTTGGTATTGCGACCCAGACGGCGAAGTTGCAAATGTACTTCTTCGAACTATGCACGGCAGTGCCATTTTAAAAGGCCATTATGAAGATGTTTATCTCCAGTAAGAGCTGCCTATGTGGAGAAGTAACCTCACGCTACGGATCAGATTCTACGCGACATTTTGTTATGCTTGGACCTAACGAAGAAGTGGTTATTCTGTCTGGCAAAGCCACGGGCAATGCATACGAGAACTTGGGGTATGTGGGAAGTAGGGTATGAACAGAACAAGACATCCGTTACAAAGAAGGAAGATGAAAGTTTAACGTCCCGTCAACGACGAAAAAGAAGAAGTCATTGTAGACCGTATTCAGTCTGGGAACAGACAAGGATGGTGAAGGAAATAGATCTCGCTCTTTCGAAAGACGCCACGTTAATTGATTTAGGAGAACTACTGACAACTTTGCATTGAACTGCCCGATCGGAATTTGAACGCGGCTATTTCAGAATGCGGGTGCAGCGTCTTAATCATCACACCATCTCGCTCGGTAACATCGCAACGGAATTTACTGAAATTCTTCAGCTGCTATTGTGGTTAAAAGTGAGGGAAGAGGGATAACAATAAACTAAAATCCGATAGGAATCTCAAAACTGTTCTGAGATCACTTCGAGTAATTTTTAAAAAAACTACTAGCAGAAATCCGAGGAACTGGCGAGAATATCTATTTATAACAATATTTGACAACATTTGTAGCGATATATGGCACTGACGCTGCATTGTCAGCACTCTCCCGTCCAGGGTATAAAGGCGCGAGTATTTGCAGTGACATGCGGCACTCAGAAGCCACATAAAAGAACAGTCATGTGTTGCGACTTTGACGTAGTATATTCATAGTATATATTCGTATGGCGAGGTTATTACGCCGACGAACAACCACGAAACTGTACAGCATCTGGAGATGAGTAGTGTAGATACCTAGAAATGAGTACTGTGTCCCTCTTTCTCAGAACAATACAGCAGACAAGACCGCAACACGATTACCTTAGGATCACGTATATCTCGTAAGTAAGATATTGGGTCTTACTGAAATGAAGCGAAATACGGAGTACTTCGTTTACAATTTTCCTCGAGACATGGCATACAAACAACCCTCATTTGAGCTCTGACACAACAAATAGGAAGTTGCTACTGTATTACGTTTCTGGTGTCGAAGTATTCTCCTGTTAACTTTAGCGAAACGTGAAACCATTCACTCATCGCCCTTTTTTTCCTCTCTCCCTACAACTGCTCTACATTGGCTGACTGCAGTCCGCATCTTAATGAGAAATAAATGCATGCCATTGATAACAACCATTGACCATTGACGATGGTGACATCAAGAAAGGCAGAACCCTACAAGAATGCTATTTTCAGTCAGTTTCTATGCCATACTCTAACATCAAATATTATGCTTGAAAATGGCACAAAAACAAAAACTGCAATAGCGCAACAAAAAAAGTAACAGTTAAAAACGAACAAGACATCATTTGAAAAGTTTGTTAGAATGTGTAACCAGAGAAGCCGGTATGAAAATTTCTGTGGCTGTATCTTGTTACCAGGCAGAGGACGGCAGTACAGCTGTGTTACGGTCGACTACACGTCTGCAATTAAAAGATAACCCATCGGACGGAGATAACGATAAGAAAGAAAGTCGTTAAGCTTGTAGTTGTTCTACAAGTTTTGAAATTGTATCTTCCCTGCGGACCAGCAATCTAAATCAGCGTATCACATAAAATAAAATACGTAGCTATAAGGCACCCGGCACAACACCCGACTGCAAGTTTCTTTCCTTTTCTCAGCTTGCAGTTTCCTTCCCAATCTCTTTCTCTCCGCAGCCCTTACAGCCTGATTCCACCTACAGCACCCTCCATCTATTTCTTTACTAAGCTCGATTCAGAAGTGGTGTCTTGATGAAAACTGGAATATTGTCCGCTTTACACAAGAAAGGTTCAAGTTCAGCGGTACTTCAGCCACGAGGTAATTGCACACTATAAACTAAGTGGACGAGTATGATGAAAGAGAATCGTCCGCAGCCTTTTTGAAGAAATAGTCCCGGTATTCACCTGAAAATGCTTAAGGAAACCACAGAAAATTTATACCAGGTTGGCCATATGTAGATATGAACTGCGCACCTCCCTAATACTGGATGAGGCCAGTATCATAAGTACTACCCCACCCTACCGAATATGTGAATATATCTTAATTAGCTGTTACCTGTGGCTGCTCTCACGTTTCGCTATGATGGGCGATGGTGATTCAGTGAACTGCTGTGTACAGGGTGAGTCACCTAACGTTACCGCTGGATATATTTCGTAAACCACATCAAATACTGACGAATCGATTCCACAGACCGAACGTGAGGAGAGGGACTAGTGTAATTGGTTAATACAAACCATAAAAAAATGCACGGAAGTATGTTTTTTAACACAAACCTACGTTTTTTCAAATGGAACCCCGTTAGTTTTGTTAGCACATCTGAACATATAAACAAATACGTAATTAGTGCCGTTTGTTGCATTGTAAAATGTTAATTACATCCGGAGATATTGTAACCTAAAGTTGACGCTTGAGTACCACTCCTCCGCTGTTCGATCGTGTGTATCGGAGAGCACCGAATTACGTAGGGATCCAAAGGGAACGGTGATGGACCTTAGGTACAGAAGAGACTGGAACAACACATTACGTCCACATGCTAACACCTTTTTATTGGTCTTTTTCACTGACGCACATGTACATTACCATGAGGGGTGAGGTACACGTACACACGTGGTTTCCGTTTTCAATTACGGAGTGGAATAGTGTGTGTCCCGACATGTCAGGCCAATAGATGTTCAATGTGGTGGCCATCATTTGCTGCACACAATTGCAATCTCTGGCGTAATGAATGTCGTACACGCCGTAGTACATCTGGTGTAATGTCGCCGCAGGCTGCCACAATACGTTGTTTCATATCCTCTGGGGTTGTAGGTACATCACGGTACACATTCTCCTTTAACGTACCCCACAGAAAGAAGTCCAGAGGTGTAAGATCAGGAGAACGGGCTGGCCAATTTATGCGTCCTCCACGTCCTATGAAACGCCCGTCGAACGTGTACCTCACCCCTCATGGTAATCTACATGTGCGTCAGTGAAAAAGACCAATAAAAAGGTGTTAGCATGTGGACGTAATGTGTTGTTCCAGTCTCTTCTGTACCTAAGGTCCATCACCGTTCCCTTTGGATCCCTACGTAATTCGGTGCTCTCCGATACACACGATCGGACAGCGGAGGAGTGGTACTCAAGCGTCAACTTTAGGTTACAATATCTCCGGATGTAATTAACATTTTACAATGCAACAAACGGCACTGATTACGTATTTGTTTATATGTTCAGATGTGCTAACAAAACGAACGGGGTTCTATTTCAAAAAACGTAGGTTTGTGTTAAAAAACATACTTCCGTGCATTTTTTTATGGTGCGTATTAACCAATTACACTAGCCCCTCTCCTCACGTTAGGTCTGTGGAATCGATTTGTCAGTATTTGATGTGGTTTACGAAATATATCCAGCGGTAATGTTGGGTGACTCACCCTGTATACAATAATGCCAGCTGCCCTTACGCGTCTGCCTGTTCTGGTAATCCTAGCTAATGCGCCAATACATGACACAGCGGAATGTGCAGTGTTGCTACTGAGCAGTGCGTGTGGAGGGTTGGCAGAAGCACGCAACCAAGCTTCGTTCTACTAAAGTAACTACACATCATATAACGTTCACAAATTTAATAATTTTGACCTAAATTTGGCTCACTCACATAAAAAAGATATTCCTCTCTTACTTCAAGCTCTTAAGGCTCGAATTCTTTCAGAGGTCCAATTGCTTTTTGCTTCTCTATTTATTACTTTCTAAAGTAGCCTTTGTCATACTTGAGGGTTCAAGCTACTTCCATACCAAATATCATCAAAATCTGTCGGCAGTTTAGTCATGAAAACGTAACAGGCAGATATAGTTTCCCATGTAATAATATTAGTATAGAAGCATGTATTAAACATGTTGAGGAGTGTATAAGCATTGTATTCATTGTGCATAAGCATTGCATTAATTGCCGGCCGGGGTGGCCGTGCATTTCTAGGCGCTACAGTCTGGAACCGCGTGACCGCTACGCTCGCAGGTTCGAATCCTGCCTCGGGCATGGATATGTGTGACGTCCTTAGGTTAGTTAGGTGTAAGTAGTTTTAAGTTCTAGGGGACTGATGACCTCAGAAGTTAAGCCGCATAGTGCTCAGAGCCATTTGAACCATTGCATTAATTACGTTGAATCGTATTGTGTAGAATCATATAAGTCAGTAAAAGTATTTTCGCGTATAACACAATTCAACAGCCAATGAATAAATACCTTTTTCAAAAAGTAAATATGTATTTTTGTGCTGCGTTCAGATTACGATATCACATGACGAACGAAGCAGGGTGGACATAAAAAGCAGACCAGCGCGAGCGAAGCGGCCGTTCCTGGCCAAAATAGCGAACTAATATCAAACCCTAGCCTCAATTGCAGGAATGAAGGAAATGTTGGAAAACCGGAAAAGAAGAGAATCGAAGGTTTTGCGATGTGGTGCTACAGAGGGATGTTGAAAATTAGGTGAACTGATAGGGTAAGAAATGAGGAGGATCTCCACAGCATCATGTGGAAAACATTGACAAGAAGAATGGACGGGACTCTAGGAGACATAAGGGAATAGCTTCCACAGTACTTGATGGAGCTCTAAGGGAAGACAGAGCTCGGCATATATCCAGCAAATAGTTGAGGACACTGACTGCAAGAGCTATTCGTTAAATCAGAAGAACTAGTAGCTGGCTGCACTAATCCAGTCAGAAGACTGATGAACCGGAAAAAGGAATGAATCATTTTGAATTCTAGACTGGAAACAGTGATTTAAGTTTGCAGCGGTTTGCTACATTATTATGGACATCTGGTGTGGTGTCACCGCCAGACACCACACTTGCTAGGTGGTAGTTTTAAATCGGCCGCGGTCCATTAGTACATGTCGGACCCGCGTGTCGCCACTGTGTGATCGCAGACCGAGCGCCACCACAAGGCAAGTCTCGAGATACGGACTAGCACTCGCCCCAGTTGTAAGGACGACGTAGCTAGCGATGCACACTGACGAAGCCTCGCTCATTTGCAGAGCAGATAGTTAGAATAGCCTTCAGCTAAGTCAATGGCTACGACCTAGCAAGGCGCCATTAGTAACTTTGCATGTATCTAAAGAGTCTCACTTGTATCGCCACAATCTCCAGATGTACCAAAAGGATGGATTAAAGTTAAGTATTCCAGAAGCTACGTACTTTTCTTTATAGCATTCATTATTTATCCTGTTTCAGACCTCACGCCACCCTACTTTAACTTAGCGCGTGCCTTTCGGCTTCCTCTCATTGTGTCTAGGCTGTCTTGTCTAGACACAACATCTGGTAAGATGGTTCCATTGAGAAAACTGACAGCTATTCTTTCTTCTGTCCCCTGCCAATATAGCTAGTGATCCTGCGTCACTAGGGACATCCACCTAATAAAGAAGTCTATGGTTTGGCGGTAGTGACACTTGTCATCGTCGCTGTAATACAAAACAGTCACTTCCTAGGTTAGTTTGAAAACTACGGTAATCTATAGTACGTGATGCTGTTGGAGTTGATACGCCAGGCCTATTTTTGAATTGTGACGTATTTCATTCAACTACTGAGGATCTAGAGTAGACTTCTCGAGTGGTGAAACAACATTTCGGCTCCCGGAGGGCTTAGAGGAAAACTTTGCCTCCTCATCCTACATAAACTGAAGGAATTTCCTGGTTTTGCATAATTTTAATTATTTACTCCGAGTCAAAAAGGCGGTGGATGTAGATATGGTAATTTAAGCCATCTCCAAGGGTGCTGGATGTGGGGTAGGAGAGTCCCGGTTGAGAATAGCACGAAAGGATATTTCCACTTTTTTCTCGATCTACTTTTCTTGCTTATTACTGTGACCATATTCTTCCAACAAAATCATGTAAGACTTACGAATCCACTTTTATATAAGTTCAAGAACACGTTAGACGTGTATTGGCGCCCATGTCAGGAGAGAAGTAAACTTAATGGGCATAGAACAGTTCTTTCCGATGTCGTCCTGTTTTTCTCGTCCTCTAAAGGAAAGGTTCGTTTTTCGTCACGAGCAACTAGATTTGCAATCGACTTTAAGAGAATCTAATATACCTTTGGAAACGACGTTCACCTGCTCGTATTCCTTCAGTTGTAATAGAAGGTGTTCTTTGTACTATTAAAAGGGAGGTAACACAGAGCTTAAGACGCTGGTCTCACATTCAGGAACACCTCGTGCAGTCATCCAGATTTAAGCGTTACGTAGTTTCCCTAAAATCAGTTAAGGTGACTGCCGGAGTTTCCTTTCAAAAGAACAATGCCCGTTTCCCATCTTATCCTTCCCCAATCCCAGTCTTTGTTCCGTCAGTAAGAGTCCCGTCTCTGATGCAATCTCTGTCACTAATTTTCCTGTCTTTTTATGTAAAAATTAGGAAAACCACCGTGTCGTTATGTGAGACCTGTTCAGCCTCGCTCTAGAGAAGAAGACATTATCCTCATTCGAGAATATTTGAATAATTCCGTTTACGCAGACAATAGCTCGTCGCTGTTGTTTGGTGTCATCCAACTCGCCCCTGAGTTTGCGAAATGAGTAACAAAGACAGCGTTATAACCTCCTCGCACGTGCCTTTTATGTCGCTGCGGAAGCGAGCAGTTTCCGTGTTTCTCTTTTAGCCTCTCCGGTCGGATTTACGACAGGCGGTTGGAGCGTGACGCGGTCGACCATGGACCGATTACCTCGCCTCTCAAAGCGACGAACACGAACTGTTCCGCGTAGCTCCCAGTGGTCGCCATGCGCAGAGGGAAAAAGACTCACAGCACGCTTCCTGTCTGATCGGTTTCCGTTTACGAACGTGCTATGTTTGCTAATGAGGAAAGGGGCCGCTCTGGGCTGTGGATTCAAGTCTGTGGACTCCACATCTACGATATATGGCGTAAAGGCTCCTGGACTGACGGACAAAGAGTAGTTAGGATTTGATGTCGGTAGTTTACAATTATCTGCTGCCGTAAGTGCCATTATGGCCCGGATTCCCTTTGGGACCAAGGTAGGAGATTTTAGGCCTTTATGTAGATTCTTCTTATTCCTAATATTGATACTGTGTACTGAGCTATTGGTTGGAAATAGAGACGTATTAATTGCAACAAATTTCATTAAGGAATAAATATACTGAGAAGCAGTGGTTAGAATACAAAGTTCCTTGAACAGGTTTCTACAAGATGTTCTTGAATTTACATCACAAATTATTCTTATCACACGCTTTTGCACCCAAAAACTTTTGCTCGGTTTGATGAGTTGCCCCAGAATATGATCCCATACGACATAATAGAATGAAAGTAAGCAAAGTATGCACGTTTTTTTATATTTATATCTCCTACATCTGACATCATTCTCACAGCAAATACAAACTTGTTTAGGCGCTTAAGCAATTCTGTGGTATCCCAGAAATTTAACGCTATCAACCTCTTCGATCTGCATGTCTTCATATGCTATACTCATGCTGGAAGGAAATCTCTTACAGGTTCTGAACTGCATATAGTGGGTCTTCTCAAAGTGTAATGACAAAGAATTAACTTTAAACCACTCATTAATGTCAGTGAACAATTTGATTAGCAGCTATGTCTAAATCTGTACTTGACTTGCTACTTATTGCAATGTTCGTATCATCCGCAAACAAAACAGACTTAGCATCTGGCAATGTAACAGATGAGAGGTCATTAATATACACAAGAAAAAGCAATGGACCCAAAATGAAACCTTGAGGAACACCACATGCAATTAATTCCCAGTCAGATGAAGACTGATTGCTTACCGCACAGGTATTTCGCAACGACACCCTTTGTTTCCTGTTACATAGTTAAGACTCAAACCATTTCGCAGCATTATCGGTAACACCATAATACTCTAATTTACTTAGAAGAATGTTGTGGTTCACACAGTCAAAGGCTTTTGGCAGGTCACACCAAATGCCAGTAGCCTGTAATTTATTATCTAATGAATTCAGTACATTCTCACTGTAGGTGTAAATAGCTTTCTCTATATATTAGAACCCTTCAGAAATCCAAACTGTGATTTGGACAATATATCATTTGCAGGCAGATGCTTAAGCGGACGCTTGAACACAAGGTTTTCAAATATTTTTGAGAAAGCCGTCAGAAGTGAAATGTTTGAATTTTGCACTCTACAAATATTCTGAGCGTCCCTCTGGTCACACGACACACGTCCAAGCGGTAGTAAAGTTCGTTCCAGAATGTATGTAGCAAGATCTTGTCAATGGGCATCACAGCAGCATTGATGCGTCCTCTGAGCTGTTGTAGTGTTCTTGGCGGTGGGGCTACGTCAACACGGTCCTTATTGTACCCTCATAGGAAAATGTCACAAGGCATTAGGTAAGGCAATCTGGCGGAAAAGGGGAACAAGTCACATCATCTTCACCAGTACGCGTAATCCAGCGATGAGGAATTTCGTCATTTAGGTAGTGACGAACTTCAATGCTCCAGTGAGGGGGTTCCCCATGTTTTTGGAAGATGAACTTCTCGGAATGAGCGTCTGGTTGAGGAAACCAAACCTGCACCATATCAAGGTAAGAGATACTTGCCACAGTCTTCTCACAGAAGAAAAACGGCCCAAATGCAGCTTCGTCTGTGACACTACACAGAAAACATTAATGTTCGGCGAATCTCGTTCAAGCGCCACAATTTCGTGAGGATTTTTAGTGCCCCACAATCTCACCTTGTGGCGCTTAACGTTTCCAGATAAATTGAAGGTTGCTTCGTTGTGGAATATCAGCTTGGAGGTGAAATGTTTATCCTCAGTTGCAAAACTGAATGCGCCGGTTTTAATTGTTACATGAGCTGCAGACGAGTTTGAAATTTGACCACCATCGCAAAATCTTTCACATCGTTTGCAGCTGTATTTCAAGTTCGTGGCTTCCGCGGAATGATGAGTTTTTTGGACTGCGTACGAAACTTTCCCTCACCCTCTCCACGGCTGCTTCTGGCACACTTGGTGGATGGTTTGTGTTTTAGGGCGCACAGCACACTATGTGGACCGGTGCGTTTTTGTTGACAGAGACAACCAGCACCGCTACACTGTCGATACCAACGCAAAATGCTGTGTATACAAGGCAGTTATTTCCCATAAGTCCTTCCGAATGCACGCTGCACTGTTATGACAGATGAACGTCTCGCGTATTCCAATACACAAGATCTCATTTGTTGCTTTGTCGCCATTTTGTCAAGACACTGCCAACGCCAACTGGTGAGCAAAGCGCAAACTCTATGAGTGTACAGTTGTATTCATGCATCAGTCGTATTTGTACATGTGGTACTTTGGACAGTAGAAAACTTTGAAACCGAATGAATTCTTTATAGTAGCGCTATATTTGCTCGTGACGTTGTATTGGCAGATTCATCTAAAAAAAAAAATACACGCAGCAAGTCTCGTACGTCCCCTTCTAAACAAAACTGTTGTCTTTCCTGGTGGATGATGCCAACGCAAAGTTCTCAGGCTTCTGGTTGGAAGTGTTTGACGGAACTTAGCGCCTTTTCGAAGAGTTAGGGACGATACGTATTGAGCGTCAACAGAACATCGTGCAAGGGAACGGCACGTGTTGGTGTTTTGATAATAAAGAGTCAACAGTATCAGCTGGAAGGAACTAGCAATGGTCGCGGAATTTATTGATGATCAACCAAAATTAATAACGAATGTTCTCGACACATGTCAGATTATAAATTCCGCACAGTACTGCGAACTGAAGGTAGAGGAAAAGTGACAGACAAACATTTCAAAATATCATCATTTATTCGCCCTAGAAAATACACTGATAAGCCAAAATAATTATGATAGCTGCTTACTAGAGTCTTGATACACCTCTGGAGCACAGTATATTAGTGATACTGTGATGGATGCGACAAATGCTTCGTAATAATAAAGAACAACCGCCTTCAGCCACAAATCTTGATTTTATTTCAATGCACGATGCATTTCGAGCCCTGGGGGCTCATCTTCAGGTGCTTTGACAGTCTACATCAAATTTACATTTCGTTTAATTCCGGGCCTTGCAAGATCGCATTGTTATATTACAAAATGCAACATCATGAAACATAAGTCTATAAAACTACGATAAATCGAAAAGTGCTGTTTACAATAGTAGGTGCATGGTTATGGAGATTGTTTATGAACATATACACAATTTTTGTTAAACAGCACATTTGCAGTAACCTTTTGACACAGCACTTTTTCGTACACAATTCAAAACAATTCAGAGAATTTCAGCCATGAAAATACTGCATTTTTACAAATACACAGACATTATTTACAAGGTGTTACATTATTATTTACATAGATGTCCTTAGTGATGCAAATATTTGTGAATACGATAAATGGTGACATTATTAAATAACTGTTTCTGTAAAAAATGTAACCATTTCATAAAATATAGGCACATTTGCCACATTCACAAATATTCGGATTCCTAAGGACTTCTATGTAAGTAATAGTGTAACACTTAGCAAATAATATCCGTGTATTTGCAAAAATGCAGCGTCTTCACAATAGAAATTCTTTGAGTTGTTCTGAATTGTGTTCAGAAATGTGCTGTGTCAAAATGTTTCTGCAAATGTGCTGTTTCATAGCAAGTGTGTATTTGCACGTAAACAAAAAAATTACTGTCAACGATCCGCGCATATTTTGGCAATAACAATACATTCACTGCGCCCTGTAACTTTTTTCCCCCAGTGAGTGCCTTTAGAAAGGATTCATTCAGTATTAACGTCAATTATCGCCACCTGTCAAAAATAAAATATACGTCAGTCAGTAACGAACACAGACCAAAAACTGACGGAATACAGTTAATTCTGTAGTCTTTATTTGTCAGGATACAGCGGTGGTTGTCGTCGCCGGGCCTCCACTGAATCTATACTGCTGGTATTTTTTCGCAAAAAAATTATTAACAAACAATATTCTTCCCACTAGCCGCCCGTCTCCCACCACTCAGCAAACGTTTCCAACACATCGCTTTATTTTCACGATTTGAATTATTAACGTCAATTATCGCCACCTGTCAAAAATAAAATATACGTCAGTCAGTAACGAACACAGACCAAAAACTGACGGAATACAGTTAATTCTGTAGTCTTTATTTGTCAGGATACAGCGGTGGTTGTCGTCGCCGGGCCTCCACTGAATCTATACTGCTGGTACTTTTTCGCAAAAAAATTATTAACAAACAATATTCTTCCCACTAGCCGCCCGTCTCCCACCACTCAGCAAACGTTTCCAACACATCGCTTTATTTTCACGATTTGAATTACTACTTTGCAGGGGAATAAAAAGCAGAATACAAACAAACCACTACAAAGTTTACAACTTCTTAGGTCTCACAAACGAGGAAGGCGTCTTGATTGTCAAACACGGATAAGTGACATAGCCGTCAAGACGTATAAGAAGAGACTTAGCAGATATGGGTCACAACTGAGTTTCTATCCAACACGCTTTGTTGTCCTCCAAGACGACGAGCCAGGTGCACAAGGACGACGTAGGGCTGACATTGGCGCTCTTTGGTATTCCCCAGCGCCGCCCGCTCCATCCTTGACAGCTGGTGATGACTTCCGGCACGGGGCCGTCCCTCCACCCACCAGCACACCAGGATCTGACGGGAAGTCCTGACCGGGGAACACAGCTTACAGCTTAGTGCCTCCGAGAAGAGTATAATCCGACAGCCTCAGATACCGGCTAAGCTTACCACTGAGTGTTTTTAAGTGCTCTGCTGTTCCCGACTGCGGAAATGCGCAGAAGATTTCCATAAAATAAAAGCTCCGTTGCAAATTCAGAACAGGACAAGTGGAGAAATTGCCGTGCTTCCGCGAGGTTCGTTTAAGCAGTTGCCAATGGCCTCACGCGCATGCGCGTACAAGTCGTATATGAGAAGCGCCTTCCCCGCTTCTGGCTATCTGAATAGTGTGGCTGTTAGCTGAGTAGTAGCGCCCAAGCTGCCAGACTGGCGCAAGCGCAGAGCAGTCTGAGTGGTAATGGGGTAATGGGCGGGGGGGGGGGGGGGGGGCAGACTCCGTGTGACCCACGCTTACATTCCGTGATCTTACTGTTTTCTCTTCGTTTACAGCTGTCACGTCAAATGAAAACAAAACGACTGGGAGCTATCGAGTGAATAAAAATGCATTCACATAATCACAGGAGACTAAAATAATATGTTATTGGTCTCAGTTTTTTGACTGAATATTATTTCCACGTCATTAGCAATTAAGCTTTAATTATCTTGTACAACAGTGAAGTTATTTTTGTCGATTTGATAAAGAAATTTGGCTTTTATTAATCTTACCTGCAGAGTCAATTCATTGGAAGTAAGTGTTCATTCCACGCTGTTGGTTGCATTCAACTGTTCACTCCAATTTCAAGTGCACGTTTTCGTTTGCATTATTGTGCATCTACAAGTATGAACAAAGTCATAATTACAATAACTCCTCGGATGGTACTGATATATGAAGATATAGCTAAAAAAGAAAATTTCTAAACAAATATTCTACATGACAACGTAGTTTCTTTGGGCAACATTCTTGAAGAAATGCCACACGGAGTTCTTGCCACATCTGCCTATTGGGATTCTGTCATCAAAGAAGCCGCCGGGATCAAAATATGTAATTACAGCTTCAATTGGAACAGTGGGCTACACCCCTAGTGGTGCGTGGAAATGGGCAACGGAGAAATAAGTGGATTGTTCACCATCCAACGTAGGGACGGCCAAAAATTTGGCACGTGTGCCGTGGTTTGACACGAGAACCATAACTAGCTGCAGACTTCCTCAACCACCACGGCAAGGTTATCTGAGCGCGAGAAGGATCAAAGGGGAGGGGGGGGGGGGGAATCAGCGAAAGCGCCGCATTTAGGTCGCAATGTATACGACTTGGTTTTATACTCCATATTTCTCAACAGCACAGATCACAAACAAAACAAATTTTCATCATTATTCAATTATTTTTGTTTCGCTGAAGACGAATACAATTTTTGTTTGATACAAACTGTCGGCATGTGGACAGACACAGATTTGCTCACTCAGGTTGCTCGTAATTCTGACTTATTTAGTTTCATACTCGAAAAAAGCCTTTCACACACATATATTGATCGAAATATTTTATCACACTTGCAATGTCTTCCCGAGGATAACATAGAAGACCTCCTGGACAGTTTTAATGTAAAAGAAAAAAGTCTTTGAATTGGGAATTACATAACAGATCAATCCATTCCATCTGCACATGCAGAGGGGCGGTTTCAACTGAAACAGCAAACGGCTTCGAAAACAGCTCGAAAACAAAAGTAAGATTAGCAATGTCCTCAAAACGTTTAGAAAACTATCGCTGTAGTTCTTTCAAGGCAACAATTCTCCAATTTTGTTTGACGCCAATGAGCATAGGGAAATGGACGGCGTTTTTTCGTCAGAATTTGTTCCTTCCACAACTGGATTTTCTTTTTAAATTGCGTCCACATCAAATCAGAAATAAGTTGCTTCTCACCTGGCAGTATCTTATTGAGGGCAGCGAGCATTCAAGTCCACTTAAAATGCAAGATCTGCAGTCCATTCCCGAAGTTATAATTTTCGTTTCTGCTTTCCCCTTTTTTCCTTGATAAATTCAACAATAGCGGACTTTAAAATGAAAACAACGTTCCACTCTTCGATTTAAACAATGCACTTTGCGGTAATACATAAATTCTCCATACTCCATTTCCAATTCCATTGAAAACTGTTGCAACTGACAGTGTAATAATGCACGTCACCTCAAAATATTTATTTGTACCACCAGTTTCATAACATGCTCCATGCCAGCGAATAAGGCTCTGTAAAGTGCTTCTTGATATGCAGAACAATGAATCCCGTCTGCCGATTGTTGTAATTTTTTGTTCTTTTATAGTCAACTAAATCTTTACAGTCTTTCGGCATGGTGGGTGTAATATCTTTCCATACCATATTTGTGGTGCCGTCAGTTACGTAACTGCATAACAGACATTGAGAATTCTCATTCTTCCCTGCTGTCATTCCCATTCATTTTTAAAGGCTTAGATTGCCTCTTTTTCTGCAAACACCCATTGGGCCTGTGAATATCCTTTGTACCACGAACAAATAGCACAGCGTAAATAGTGCTGACACCACGATTCTGCCAAATGGAAGAACATCGTGCCGACCAAAAAATGCCGTAATGCAATAGTACATAAAATATCGCGCTGTGCCAAGTACTTCCGAGAAGGACTGCGCAAAGCAGAGACAAGCTGAGCTTCAGCCTTCACGAGGCCCTCACATTGTTCTCCCATGCGGTTTGGCCCGACCCTGAGTTAGGGAAATCAGCATCGTACCAGGGCTCTTCCCTCCGCCACACACCGTCAGGTGGCTTGCGGAGTATGGATGTAGATGTAGATGTTCTTCAGTTACAGACAGTGATATACTCTTTGGTAGCACATGGAAGTTCTGTGACTTCGCGACTTCTTTGTGACATAGTTCGATCAACTAAATAACGTACCTAATGGCGTACTGAAATCTCCTGACGGTGATGAGGGACAAAAAAAAGGTCGCCTAAGTTTGAGGCTGAAAACAACTCAGATGCGACAAAAACTCCTTGAGGCATTTGCTCAAATATTCTACATCTATATTGGAGCTTAAGAAAGCTGAAAGTGGTTCGGATGTCAGACGTGATATTGGTTGCAACTCGCTTCTCAAGTGGCAAGTTTGTGACCTTCTTACACCTGCGACGAAAATAAAATCACTGATAATATGTACTTTTCAACGTGTATGGAACAATCCAGAAACAGTTCTCAAGATGTCGTGTAAGGTGGAGTGCAAGTGATAACAGTTACGGCATCCTATTGCATAATACACTTACTGGACTACACATATGCTTTACACGCAGATACACAAGTTCATAATATGATGTTTGCAGTTGAGGGACGGAATACAGTGGGATTTACCTCTTGTGTGTGACGCTGCTCAATAGGATTTACCTCTTTTGTGTGACGCCGCTCAGTAGGATTTACCTCTTGTGTATGACCTTCTGTCAGGGAATTATAAAAGCACTGTAGTTGGTTATTCCAACACAGAACGGAAAGCCATACATGTATATAAGCTAGTGTCCCGGAACCCGGAACACAATACTAGAGCGCAAATTGCCGGTTCCCAGCGGCAACAAAAATTTCATTTTCAATATTGCGCATAGTTAGTGACCGAATGTAAAAATTTAAGATGCTGTTATAATGTACTCCTTAAGAGATATAATGTTATGTTAAAAGTTTAACACAATAAGACAAGTATTACAGTCAGTAACTGCGTGTTTGATATGAGTCAGTGTAAC
The DNA here is from genome assembly GCF_023864345.2 of Schistocerca serialis cubense. Classification (NCBI taxonomy): domain Eukaryota; kingdom Metazoa; phylum Arthropoda; class Insecta; order Orthoptera; family Acrididae; genus Schistocerca; species Schistocerca serialis. The sequence goes on from NC_064638.1 coordinate 1,187,181,021, forward strand.
TGACGGTGCGCAAATACCCAGACTTCACTCGTCGAGTATTTGAGAATGAGGACACTTCGGAACTTACAACAAACTTTACACATAAATTCAAATCTTTACAAGGCTTTTCCTCACGAACACCCCCAGCAAAATAATGAAAGGAAAAAAGTTTATGGATTACTACTTTGCGCCGTTGATGCAGTAAAACTTCAGCATCACACATGTGTTTTAATTTATTACTTCTTTAGTAACGACTCTATCCGCAACACTGTCGGCAACGTAACACACGGAAGGGAAACCGTGTGCACCATCTGGCTGTGAAGAGAGTAAACTTTGTCCTGTTACGCTATCGCATGTAGGATTTTCTGAGACTGAGATTGGGGACCAGTCTAAAAGGGTGTGGAAAACCAAATAAAAACAACACTGAAGCAGGCAAGTGTACCAGACCAATGGTCGCTAACCCGCCGCGCAATTGACCTCTAGGCGCAGGTTGAGTGCAGCAACTGGAATGCTAGCATTAGCGATTGTATACCGTTCTGTTTGGCAGGGTAACTAAGTACCTGAGTGTTTTTTACTTTAAAATCAGTAATATTATAAAATATTTTTATTGAATTTGTTGATATAAATTTAATACGATGTGGTTGTGTTACGTGTCTTGTGGATTGCAGCATTATTTTGGTTTCTTTGTGTTGAAAGTGTACAAAAAGTAATTCTGTGGATGATTTAAAACAGATTTGCTTAGCTTAGTTGAGTGTATTTTGTAATGCGCACACAGAATAACTTCGTCAGTAGTGGCGCATTCGGGAGGACGACGGTTCAATCCCGCGTCCGGCCATCCTGATTTAGGTTTCCGTGAGTTCCCTAAATCGCTCCAGGCAAATGCCGGGATGGTTTCTTTCAAAGGGCACGGGCGACTTCCTTCCCCGTCCTTCCCTAATCCTATGAGACCGATGACCTCGCTGTCTGGTCTCCTTCCCCAAAACAACCCAACCCAGCAGTGGCGCAGTTAGCAGGGCATGCGTGGGGAGAGTGGTAATGCTGGGAGTTGTGGGCACTCGCATTCCGAGCGCTGGAGAGGAAGTGCCATTCTAAACTGAAGCCCATCTTCACATTTTTCATAAATATTACACTACTGGCCATTAAAATTGCTACACGAAGAAGAAATGCAGATGATAAAAGGGTATTCATTGGACAAAAATGTTATACTAGAACTGACATGTCATTACATTTTCACGCAATTTGGGTGCATAGATCCTGAGAAATCAGTACCCAGAACAACCACCTCTGGCCGTCATAACGGCCTTGAAACGCCTGGGCATTGAGTCAAACAGAGCTTGGATGTGGTGTACAGGTACAGATGCCGATGCAGCTTCAACACGATACCACAGTTCATCTAGAGCAGTCACTGGCGTATTGTGACGAGCCAGTTCCTCGACCACCATTGACCAGACGTTTTCAATTGGTGAGAGATCTGGAGAATGTGCTGGCCAGGGCAGCAGTCGAACATTTTCTGTATCCAGAAAGTCCCGTACAGGACCTGCAACATGCGGTCGTGCATTGTCTTGCTGAAATGTAGGGTTTCGCAGGGATCGAATGAAGAGTAGAGCCACGGGTCGTAACACATCTGAAATGTAACGTCCACTGTTCAAAGTGCCGTCAATGAGAACAAGAGGTGACCGAGACATGTAATCAATGGCACCCCATACCATCACGCAGGGTGATACGTCAGTATGGCGATGACGAATACACGCTTCCAATGTGCGTTCGCCGCGATATCGCCATACACGGATGCGACCATCATGATGCTGTAAACAGAACCTGGATTCATCCGAAAAAATGACGTTCTGCCATTCGTGCACCCAGGTTAGATGTTGAGTACACCATCGCAGGCGCTCCTGTCTGTGATGCAGCGTCAAGGGTAACCGCAGCCATGGTCTCCGAGCTGATGTTCGTGTAGATGGTTGTTGTCTTGCAAACGTCCCCATCTGTTGACTCACGGACCGACACGTGGCTGTACGATCCGTTACAGCCATGCGGATAAGATGCCTGTCATCTCGACTGCTAGTGATACGAGGCCGTTGGGATCCAGCACGGCGTCCCGTTTTACCCTCCTGAACCCACCGATTCCATATTCTGCTAACAGCCATCGGATCTCGACCAACGCGAACAGCAATGCCGCGATACGATAAACCGCAACCGCGATAGGCTACAATCCGACCTCTATCAAAGTCGGAAACGTGATGGTACGCATTTCTCCTCCTTACACGAGGCAGCACAACAACGTTTCACCAGGCAACGCCGGTCAACTGCTGTTTGTGTATGAGAAATCGCTTGGAAACTTTCCTCGTGTCAGCACGTTGTAGGAGTCGCCACCGGCGCCAACCTTGTGTGAATGTTCTGAAAAGCTAATCATTTGCATATCACAGCATCTTCTTCCTGATGGTTAAATTTCGCGTCTGTAGCACGTCATCTTCGTGGTGTAGCAATTTTAATGGCCAGTAGTTTATTTTCGCCTACCTTGTTAACCATTTGTAACTTTCAGAGAAGTGTCACCAGTGGCGAATTTTGAGTAAAATCTACATTTCTCTTGATGCCATGTCAAAATTTGCTTCTTTTACCAAAAAACAGCGGAGTTTACACAATGTTACCTCACTAACATTGCAAGATAACTTTGAAACAGTGGTTTATTAAGTGAGGAAATGAGGAAAAGTAGGTTCAATAGCTTATAAAAAAGCATCTAATTGGTACCAAAATAAGCATGTAATGTATTTACTAATGTTGATCCAAAATCTACAGCATTTCTCTTTTCACCAGTTATCAATGGTCCTTAAAAATTACATTTTTTCATTGAACAAGTCTGTAGTTAGTGGAATAACACGGTAGATAATGAAGTTTTGCATAATAACGCTGTACGAAAATAGTCTCCTCTTTGCATGCTATCATTTGCCAAAATTTCATTTCGATATCTCAAACCGTTTTATGAAATATGAGAAATGTTGTGGATATTTCATTCTGGTTTTATCGCTGGCGTACGAGATCCCAAACGAGTGTTGTCAGATGAATCCTCTCGAAATTGATGACAGACAGAAACCTCCATCCAAGTCTAAAAAGAAAAATACAGTATGTTAGCTTGATTTCTTACACAGTAACATATTATGTCGGCGTGCGAGACCACAAACGAGTGCTATCAGATGAATTTTCTTTAAATCGATGACGGACAAAGATCTCCATCCAAGTCTACAGAAAAATTCAGTACGCTAGTTAAATTTCTTACACAGTAACATTTAATATAAAATACACTGAACGCAAAATCATAGCGACCTCTATTTTTCACAATTTCAGGCAGTGTCTTACTTAATTGCAAATATCACAATAACTATGACCATCAAAGAAATGATGGGCAAGTCATCATTAAGCAGGCATATAAAGTTATAAGTAACGTAAAAGTAAATTTTTTTAACGGAACAGTTTCTGTAAAATAGTTTGAGAGAGAGCAGGCCGTGCGCCTCTATTCTGTCGTAGCTGACCAGCCGAAATCAGGAAAACAATGTCAATCTCCCCTTCCGAGCGTTTACATCTAGTGACGTTTCAGGCATTGCTACGTACCAGCAAGGGATTTCTTTGTTGTTAAATTCGCGGATGTCACAATTTACGTAATTCGTAGAGCAAGCTCGAGTTCAGTATCAATATTACCTGCACCATAACTTACTGAGTATGTAGTGTACTGATGACCGTGTTACTATTAACTACACACAGTTTCTGTACAACAGATGCTGTCTGGAGACAATGTGTCATACTGAAACTTCTACAAATCACCCCAAGCTTAAACATTGGCAGTCTCGTCAACGGAAAGCTCAGTAACCGAGGCTTCCAAGCACTAATGGACAACAAGATGAGATTACAGATGAAGCGAAACAAAGGGCTGCCACAAGAAGCTGTTCTAACTCTTCCTTTTTCAGTTTGTATATGTCAGATATACGTGAGGCACCTAAAAGGGAAGGCTACTCACATGTAAAACAAACTCGAAATATCTAGGGGTCACGTTTCAGACAACACACAGTCACCAACAACATCTATTAAAAACAGCTTCCAAAATCGAAACACGATGTAACACGCCGAAAACTGCGGCCACGTCATGGGCACCCTCTGTATCGGCACTCCGTACTTCAGCTCAGGGATTGCTTTACCCTGTTGCGGAACGTTGCTCCCCAACTTGAGTGAGTAGTATTCACAGAAGACACGTTAACACATAGCTCAAACATACCATGCGGCTTGTATCTAATACACTCAGAACTGCGCCTACTTTCTCGCTACCCACATTTAGCTACATACCATTTCCATCTCTGCGCGGGAAAGCGCACTGGTACGGGAGTACAAACACCTGCAGAAAAATCCCCACTCACTGTTCACGCAGACATTCCAACCATGAGCAAAGGAAGAGGCTTAGCTCTCGTCACTCACTGCTGGAAACCGCAAAGGTGTTAATTGACAAAGTCTTTGATATTAGTGACTGGTGAAGACCCAGACGACAGATTAATGCTACTACGGGACAACTAAAGACGGAGTGCGTATCGACCAGTCCACCTGGCTTTGAATTGCCGCGCAAGGTGTGGTAGGTTATTAACCGAATAACAACAAACACGGGAAGGTGTGCCGACTCTCTGTGCAAGTGGAAGGAAATAACTTTTCCTTGTGACTGTGGCGCTGAAATGCAGACTGTTGTGCCATGAAGAACAAGGATGTCTTCTGAGAGCTTTCCCCGGCGATCCAGCAGAATCCCTGGTGGTGGAAGAGGTATCAGTAGATTAAATTCGTGGCGTGAATATTAGTTTGTAATTTGAGAAAATTGTGAATATATTTTGTGATGTAGTCATACGGTAAATACATAAATAAATAACATAAATTTAGTCGACGAGCAAAGAAAAACAATCTGGCCCTGACATGATCTGTTCAACTATTATTAATTATTCATTAACTAGCTGTCAAACCCGGCATTGCCCGGAACAAAAAAAGTGAACTATGTTTGTACTGTAGTATAGAAAGACTTCCATTTCTATGTATTCGTGGTGAAAACACCTTTTAAATTATATATCAGTCGTACAATAAATATATATAACGTAAAATGTATAAATAAAGCTGCTTGGCGGGTCTACTCGTATAACGCGATTTTGTAAACATATCTATGGCAAAGCTTCTTCCTAGCTCTAGACGGACATGGTTTTCGCCTGCAACCGTTTGCGCTTCACAGTGAAAGCTATCAAAAAGCGCTACCAGATGTCAGGGATTTCTTAAGTTGGCTCGACTGTAGGAGTGTCTTAACAGTAAAGACTAAATGTATTAAAACTTCATTTATGAAGCGTCATTTTTTCACCACTGTCAGCTTTTGTGACATCGTACAATACGTATTTGCATAGGTACATTTAGCGGCATTTGTGGATATTGTCTGCGAAATATGTTGCGCACAGAGTTAGTAGCAAAGAAGTAATAAATTTAAACTATATGCGTGATGCGGGAGTTTTTCGTGCAACTCAATGTTTATGACACATCTCCTGAGCTGTTTGTCATACAATGATATAATTGTGTAGATACTTTGAGTGAGACATGTGAATACTGTCTGCAAAATGTGTTGCGAATAGGGATAGTATCAAAGAAGGAATAATTTTTCACATATATCAGTGTCTAGGTAGTCATATCTCACGAATTATGCGTGATGCCATGATATAATTTGGAAGTTGCATTTAGCGGCATATGTGGATACTGTCTGTGAAGTTTATAGCGAATGCCGGCCGCGGTGGTCTAGTGGTTCTAGGAGCGCAGTCTGGAACCGCGGGACTGCTACGGTCGCAGGTTCGAATCCTGCCTCGGGCATGGATGTGTGTGATGTCCTTAGGTTAGTTAGGTTTAAGTAGTTCTAAGTTCCAGGGGACTGATGACCTGAGATGTTAAGTCCCATAGTGCTCAGAGCCATTTGAACCATTTTTTTTTTTATAGCGAATGGAGTTAGTAGCACAGCGGTAATAAACTCAAACGTTATGCATAATGCGGGAGTTTTCTTACGCATCTCACTGTTTATGACGTCATATTTCCGAACTATAATAGCTAGGTGGTTCTTACGCCAACAGCGATTGCTACCTGACAGAAAGGGATACGTGTACCAAGTTTGGTTGAAATCGATCCAGTAGTTTAGAAGGAAATGTGGTACATTTTTACATACATACTTAACACACACACACACACACACACACACACACACACACACACACACACATAAGCACACAAATACATGCATACATCTTTATAATACGTAACAATTACAGTTTCAATGTCAAAAACCGTGGGGGGAGGGGGGGGGGAGGGGGGGGGGGGGAGGGGGAGATACTGCCATTTGGGATAGTAAGTTGTAGACGTTCTTTACTTTGATTCGGCTCCTTTCGGAACCGATGGCTCGCTTCCGGTCTAATCAGGCGCACAGTCAGACGGTCCCAGCGGTACGTTTCGTATTATGTGTAAAACGCATAGAATTTCACGCGTCGTTGGGAAATAGTGCCTGGGGTGGTGGGAAAGTGATAGCTGGTGGCGGCACAGAAATACCTGCCAGTTCGTTCTTGTCTGTGCAGTGGCCTGGATACGAACACGGGACGGCGGGAATTCCACAGCCAGCGAGACAGGGGCCCCTCTCAGCTAACGGGAGGTGGGCTCTCGGGCCGAGAATGGCTGAGGTAGGGTCGGGACACGGAATGCGTGACCGTAGCCTACCCATAGCCAGCACACGCTAATTCGCAGACCCAGAGTCCTTCGTTGTCCCGTGGGAAATACGAAAGTCGTGACCCTTGCGTACGCCACGGTCTCTGAGAACCGAAGACTGTCAGGCTAAATCTCTTGGGCCCGGCGAGCTTGAATGAGAAGGCTGTTTACACACACACACAAACACAAGCAGACTCTTACATACACACAGAGAGAGAGAGAGAGAGAGTACTGAATTCGTTACACAACAAATTACAGGGTACTCCCGTATACTCTGTGATCAACGAAAGGCATTTGTCTGTGTAAATCACAATATCGTTTTACGTAAATGTTAAGAACCATCACAGCTGCATTAACGTACATTACTCTGTTACGTCCGCCGCTCGTGGTCTTGCGGTAGCGTTCTCGCTTCCCGCGCCCGGAGTCCCGGGTACGATTCCCGGCGGGGTCAGGGATTTCCTCTGCCTCGAGATGACTAGGTACTGTGTGTCTTTCATCATCATTTCATCCTCAATCACTCGCAAGTTGCCGTAGTGGCGTTAAAGAACTTGTGGAGCGGCGGCCGAACCGCCCCGCGAGGGGTCTCCCGGCCACCAATGCCATACGCTCATTATTCATTATTACTCTGTTACGACTGGTTTCTTTCAATGAACATCGTAAGGTGACACTGCCTACAGTCTTCGTAACAAATTCTCACAAAACTGCACCGATATCATAACTCAGGAAGTCTATCGTCTTAAGTAAAGTTGAAGGCACATTCTGGAACATGATTAGTACACAAATACTTCGCCGACCGCTTCTCGGATGCACAGTGAGCAGTGAATGCAGGGAACGTGGCGTGCTGTGCACACTAGACTCTAGGAAAGTCTTGGAAGTCCAGTGCGCACGGATTAGACTGCACAATCCTGTGAGAATTTGTTAATAAGACAGTAGGCAGTGTTATTGACATTAACATGAATCAGTTATGCGGCATAAGATAATTCGAGATAATTTTTAAGTAAGTTACGAGAGAGTACTGAAAAGTAATGCCTCCGAATTTTTTACGTGAAAACTCTTAAATTTATTTGTTCTTCATGGCTACATATTTACCTATCAACTTAGTTACCCTGGCGACGAACAAATTTCTCTCAACAAGAGTCCAGTTTGTTGATAGCACCACTGTAGATGACGGAGCCACGACCTCCCCTCTGCTTGCACCACTTCGTCATTATCAAAGTGAAGTTCTCGAAGATGTTCTGTAAGTTTTTGGAAACAGATGAAAATCTGATTGGGAAAAGTCAGGGACTGTATGGAGGATGATCCTTGACTGTGAACCCAAGGCGTCGATCTGTTGCAAATGCCGCAGCGTTTGTGTGTGGCCTGGCAGTGTTATGCTGAAGGAGAGACTGCTCTATGTGTGTGGACAAATACGTCCAATTCGAAACTCGATCGCAGCAGGCTATTTCTCACGCACCGACATAGTTACGTCACACACCGCCATGTTACAAGCTACAGATCGGAACCCCTCAGCAGCAGAGCTGCAAATATGTAGAAATGAAGAATAAAGATGTAGTATGTTAATAACGTCTGTTTTATGAAAAAAGATTTGAAAGTTTTCACGTAGAAAAATCTGGATGCGTGTGCTTCTTAGCACACATTATTATGATGAAATAGGAAATGCCACAAAATGTTTCAGTGTACTTCGGACAGGAAACTAGCGTTGGAAATAGGAAGAGCTCCTGTATTAATCTGTGAGCCATCATCCAACTGGGAACATCGTGAGCCTTGCACCAAAGTCTCCGCGGCCGCACATTTGTCAACTGGATGATGGTGTCAGCTCACCGCCGTGCATCAAAATTCGTCCTGTAGTTCCTGAAAGTAGCCTTTAGATAAAGACAGTAAACTAATGAACGAAGGTATGACGTTGTTGTGAAGTAGTCTAACGATACCGGTTACTGAATGCTGGCCCGTAATTCGATTTCACGTGCGTTCCGATTCTTCTACTCGTCGGTCAGGGGGCGTAGTGGAACACCGAAACTGGACGCATAAATAAAATTTGAAATACAGACGGCTGAAGGCGTTTTTGATTTGACGTTTTATATTGAACAGCCGAAGTCCCTCAACCATCCTTTATAAAGACGGACTTACAGTGAAGTAGCCGAATGTTTTATCATGAAAAATTGCAATTATTACTAGCCAGGTGAAAGTCTTATATCAGAAACTATTATTATCACAACAGACGTACGGAAGTTGTATAGCTCTAACTCTAACAATGTTACCGTCATTTATACTCTTTCTCTAAAAATTGCTAGGCTATCCAGTGAAACTTTATTATCGTTATCATAAATTATATGTAGCCATACAACTTGTATTACGAAAACCCTTACTCCGACATGTCAGTATTCAAACATTTTCTGGAACTTCCTCCTATCGGACATGTCAGTATTCTGATAGATAACAAAAAACAGAAATTAATTACTGTTCCTATAAACCATGAAAAATCAATAGTCATCAAGCCTTAAGCGGTGTGAAAAATGAAAAGAATCAATGAAAACTTTTTTGTTAGCTATATTCTGAACCGACGATTCACACTCTGACAAACTTCACTCAGACCTTTCTTTTCCTTGGACAGATTGATTTGCAAAAACTTTAATTATTCCACTATGTCTTTAGTCAATAATCACGTATCTGGTCACAACAAAGATATGAGCATTACTTTCAATGTATGCATACACAATACTGACAAAATCCTTCCAGTGCGCAAGCAAGCAGCAACAACGCACAGCGGAAAGGAAGGTAACTAAAAATCCTCGATTAATACAAAAATCTCCTCCGGCGCCGCTAGCACGGTCGGGGCAGGATGCAACCTCTCCTAACACTAGGCTTCTTTCCGCGCCAGGCTGTGTCCGACTACCGTCAACAACTGTTCGCTCGCTACCACTCGCGGTAATAATATCTCAGACTCAGAGTTTGTATATGTACGCAACAGCAGGATCAACAGCCAACTTTCCAAGAAAAGATATGAACGCCCAACTTTCATAGTAATAGATTATCAGTGATCTGTTGCGAAGGAACGCACATGAAACTTCACGCAAAAAAATATCTATATTCGGTATTATACTTGAAAGATTCATCGGCAGATCATACTTCGGCGTAAAGATAGATTTATTCGTACACCGAGCTGTTTGCAGGTTTTCTTGTTTATGAACTACGACGAGCAGAGAGAATTTCAAACGCTTTCAAATTGCGAAAGTATTACAACTGATTTTGACCATTTTGAAAGATTTTGATTGAATACTATGCCCTAATTAGAAGAGCTGCACAGCAAACGAACATGTAGTACGATCTCTTTGTTTCTAAAAGATAGACATCTTTTCCGTCTCACATATAGGAATAGTGTCGTGAGTCGGTTCTGCTTGTCTGATAGTGACGCCAGATGCCGCGTTTAGTGCAGGAAATAAACAGCTTACTTTCACACATACACACACACACTCACACACACACACGTACATAGACGAAATTTAATTTATGAGTACGTGTCGTTACAGATAAAATATAACATGGCTTATCGGAGTGCATTTATCTGTGTGTGTGCAGCCGCTGCAAGGATTATACAAAGTTGATAATACGGCAGTTTGCACGTTATTTGGAAGAGTATGGATCTAGAAAAAAATAAGGTAAAGAATTTTAGGCTGCGAATGGTAGTATTTCTTAAGATATGTGTTTACTGTTTTACATGAGCACACGGCAAGGAGAAAGGAATCTGGAGTGTTATTCGCTGTCCCATTTAATGAAAACATCGCACTAGAACATGCGACGAACAGAAACTTCTGAAATTTCGTTACTTGTTTCCGTTGAAGTCACAGTGAATGTTGAAGACAATATGTTTGGTAAAATGGCGGTTCAATTTCAAAATGGTTCAAATGGTCTGAGCACTATGGGACTTAACTTCTGAGGTCATCAGTCCCCTAGAACGTAGAACTACTTAAACCTAACTAACCTAAGGACATCACACACATCCATGCCCGAGGCAGGAATCGAACCTGCGACCGTAGCGGTCGCGCGGTTCCAGACTGTAGCACCTAGAGCTCGGCCACCTCGGCCGGCGCGGTTCAAGTACGATGTCCTATAACATATGTGATAAAATGGTGGACTTGAATTACAGTGAAGTGACCATTTTTCTTTCGCAGTGAGTTGCGATATACCTCTGTTCCGTATCGTCTGGGTGCTACGTTATTATCTTTGCGTCTCCTTTCAATAAAATGAATCGAAATAAAATCTTCAAGACTTGTTTTCCATTTTAATGAACAGTTCTTGATGTTCAACTTTCGCCGTTTTAATTACCAGTTCCCGTTATTCAGTAGGTATTCTAGTCTTTTAGTAGACATTGTGACATCGTTACGTTTGATTCAAACAATATATTAGTTTCTAAATTATTGGAATTATTCGCAAAGAAATTTATTTCGAGGTACAAAATGAAGACATACCTCGCCTCCTTGAAGGTACATTAACGTAAGTTCGGTATTGTAGACTGTTTCTGTAGACTATTACTCTAATTACCTTAAATTACAAATAAAAATAGAAATAATCAGTAGCAAGCGAAATTAGGTTATTATTATGGTACTTAAATTTGCTATGACTTGATGTAAGATGAAAACTATTAATGTTTCTTTGAACAGACTGAGTGAGACAGCTTGGCCTTGAACTACATCATAGCAATCAAAAGGATGAATGTGGGGAAGAAAAAAGAGATAAGCCCACTTCAAGGTTGTCCACCCGCCCGTCCTGATCGTTAAAAATTGGCGCATCTCCTCTGCCTGAAATATGGATAAAGAATGCATTTCACAAATACATGAAAAATGAAGTCTTGGTTGTTGCAGATGAACTGGTGTGGGAAACTTACAGACATCAACATCCGCATGATGTTTCATTGCCAAGTAACTTAGCTCGATGAAACTAGGGCCTTACATAGAAATAACTGCTACAGTACAGTACAGAAGATAACTGAAAGAAATATCTAATGTGATGAACTGAAATGACACTTTTGTTCAAAGACAACAATTTCACTGAAGTCATCGCGTTTTATGATGGCATCTGGGCACTACAAAAGGTGGGGTATGGTTCTTAGTAAGGTATGTGATCGCCACGGACGGTAATGCATGTTCTGCAACGTGCTTCTGTGCTGGCCAGAAGGGTGCTAAGGAGCTCTTGTACGAGGTCACTCCAAAGGAAATGTACACTACTTTTGTAAAAATAGTGTTTTCATTCTGCATGTGTGAAAGTTTTACAGTGTGTAGATACATCCTTCCCGCTTGTTTTCAAACTTAGTTCAACCTGTTCCCGTGAGTGGCGCCGTCACAGCATGTACACTCCTGGAAATTGAAATAAGAACACCGTGAATTCATTGTCCCAGGAAGGGGAAACTTTATTGGCACATTCCTGGGGTCAGATACATCACATGATCACACTGACAGAACCACAGGCACATGGACACAGGCAACAGAGCATGCACAATGTCGGCACTAGTACAGTGTATATCCACCTTTCGCAGCAATGCAGGCTGCTATTCTCCCATGGAGACGATCGTAGAGATGCTGGATGTAGTCCTGTGGAATGGCTTGCCATGCCATTTCCACCTGGCGCCTCAGTTGGACCAGCGTTCGTGCTGGACGTGCAGACCGCGTGAGACGACGCTTCATCCAGTCCCAAACATGCTCAATGGGGGACAGATCCGGAGATCTTGCTGGCCAGGGTAGTTGACTTACACCTTCTAGAGCACTTTGGGTGGCACGGGATACATGCGGACGTGCATTGTCCTGTTGGAACAGCAAGTTCCCTTGCCGGTCTAGGAATGGTAGAACGATGGGTTCGATGACGGTTTGGATGTACCGTGCACTATTCAGTGTCCCCTCGACGATCACCAGTGGTGTACGGCCAGTGTAGGAGATTGCTCCCCACACCATGATGCCGGGTGTTGGCCCTGTGTGCCTCGGTCGTATGCTGTCCTGATTGTGGCGCTCACCTGCACGGCGCCAAACACGCATACGACCATCATTGGCACCAAGGCAGAAGCGACTCTCATCGCTGAAGACGACACGTCTCCATTCGTCCCTCCATTCACACCTGTCGCGACACCACTGGAGGCGGGCTGCACGATGTTGGGGCGTGAGCGGAAGACGGCCTAACGGTGTGCGGGACCGTAGCCCAGCTTCATGGAGACGGTTGCGAATGGTCCTCGCCGATACCCCAGGAGCAACAGTGTCCCTAATTTGCTGGGAAGTGGCGGTGCGGTCCCCTACGGCACTGCGTAGGATCCTACGGTCTTGGCGTGCATCGGTGCGTCGCTGCGGTCCGGTCCCAGGTCGACGGGCACGTGCACCTTCCGCCGACCACTGGCGACAACATCGATGTACTGTGGAGACCTCACGCCCCACGTGTTGAGCAATTCGGCGGTACGTCCACCCGGCCTCCCGCATGCCCACTATACGCCCTCGCTCAAAGTCCGTCAACTGCACATACGGTTCACGTGCACGCTGTCGCGGCATGCTACCAGTGTTAAAGACTGCGATGGAGCTCCGTATGCCACGGCAAACTAGCTGACACTGACGGCGGCGGTGCACAAATGCTGCGCAGCTAGCGCCATTCGACGGCAAACACCGCGGTTCCTGGTGTGTCCGCTGTGCCGTGCGTATGATCATTGCTTGTACAGCCCTCTCGCAGTGTCCGGAGGAAGTATGGTGGGTCTGACACACCGGTGTCAATGTGTTCTTTTTTCCATTTCCAGGAGTGTATTTAGGATGGCTGCTACACTTGACGTTCGTCAGAAACGACGTGCTGTCATAGAATTCCTGTGCTGTCAAAACGAGACACTGGGAAACATCCACAAGAGGTTGAAAAAGGTGTATGGCTATGCTGCTGTCGATCGCAGTACAGTTAGTCGGTGGGCAAGCAGGTTACGTCATGAAAGCGGGCACGGCAATATTGAGGATTGTCCTCGCAGCGGCAGGCCTCGTACTGCACACACTCCAGACAATGTGTTGAGAGTTAACGAATTGGTGACTGCTGACAGACGCATCAGAGTGAACGAATTGTCACGCTACGTTGGGAGAGGGGAAAGAAGTGTTTGCAGAATACTGAAAGTGTTGGCGTTAAAAAAGGTTTGTGCCAGGTGTGTTCCCAGGATGTCGACAGTGGCTCACAAAGAAACAAGAAAAACGAATGCAGCGAACTTTTGGAACAGTTCGAGAATGGTGGAGATGAATTTCTTGGAAGAATTTTGACAGGTGATGAAACATGGCTCCATCATTTTTCACCAGAGACGAAGAGGGAATCAATGGAGTGGCATCATGCAAATTCACCGAAGAAAAAAAAAATTCAAAACCACACTTTCTGCTGGAAAAGTTATGGCTACAGTGTTTTTCGATTCCGAAGGACTCTTGCTTGTGGACATCATGCCAAGCGGAACCACCATAAATTCTGATGCATATGTGACGACACTGAAGAAACTTCAAGTTCGACTGAGTCGTGTTCGACCACATCGGCAAAAGCAGGATGTTTTGCTGTTGCACGACAATGCACGGCCACTTGTCAGTCAAAAACCATGGAAGCGATCGCAAAACTCGGATGGACAGCACTGAAACACCCGCCTTACAGTCCTGACCTGGCTCCATGTGACTATCATCTCTTTGGGAAACTGAATGACTCTCTTCGTGGAACAAGGTTTGGAGATGATGACTCCCTTGTGGACGCTGCCAAACAGTGGCTCCAACAGGTTGGTCCAGAATTTTACCGTGCTGGTATACAGGCGCTGATTCCAAGATGGCGTAAGGCAGTTGAGAGGGATGGAAATTAAGTGGAGAAATGAAAATATTGTTCCTAAAGGATGTATCTACACACTGTAAAACTTTCAAACATGTAGAATAAAAGATGTATTAAAAAAGTAGTGTGCATTTCTTTTGGAGTGACCCTCGTAATAGGCCGTTCCATTCCTCCAGCAGCGTGGTTCACAACTGCTGGATGGTCGTTGGTGCATGTGGACGTTCTGCAGTACGTCTCCCCAAAGCATCCCGCACGTGCTCGATGAGATTCAAGTCGGCGCATCGGGGAGGCCAGTCCATCTGACGAATATCCTCTCGTTCCGAGAGCTCCTCCACCTGAGCAGATCGATGCAGTCACACATTGTCGTCCATAAAGATTATGTCAGGGCCGAACAGACACCTAAAAAGGCTCGCATGGGGAAGGAGTACAGTGTCAAAATAGCGATGACTGGCGATTGTATCGTGTTCAAAGATTTGGAGGTCAGTACGCTCATGCAACATTATTCGTATGTCTCCCGACTCCGCAACACACTGACCATGTTCAACAATATTCCTGGGTGCATTAAGTGTTCTCGTATCTCTCCATATTACGGTCTGTCCAGCATTGTCAAACATGATAGTTTTGGTAATCTAGTTGTTTATGGGGTCGGGAGACATAACGTTGCATGGAGCACTTGACCCAACTGCTCGAATGTTTGGGACCCCTGCCATGTCGGATTAACAGAAGACATTGTAGCAATTCAGAGGCAGCCTGCTAGATTTGTTACCGGTAGTTTCGATCAAAAAAAAAAAACGCGAATTCTTTACAGACGAATGGAAAAACTGGTAGAAGCGGACCTCGGAGAAGATCAGTTTGGATTCCGTAGAAATGTTGGAACACGTGAGGCAATACTAACCTTACGACTTATCTTAGAAGAAAGATTAAGAAAAGGCAAACCTACGTTTCTAGCATTTGTAGACTTAGAGAAAGCTTTTGACAACGTTAACTGGAATACTCTCTTTCAAATTCTGAAGGTGGCGGGGGTAAAATACAAGGAGCGAAAGGCTATTTACAATTTGTACAGAAACCAGATGGCAGTTATAAGAGTCGAGGGGCATGAAAGGGAAGCAGTGGTTGGGAAGGGAGTGAGACAGGGTTGTAGCCTCTCCCCGATGTTATTCAATCTGTATATTGAGCAAGCAGTAAAGGAAACAAAAGAAAAATTCAGAGTAGGTATTAAAATTCATGGAGAAGAAGTAAAAACTTTGAGGTTCGCCGATGACATTGTAATTCTGTCAGAGACAGCAAATGACTTGGAAGAGCAATTGAACGGAATGGACAGTGTCTTGAAAGGAGGATATAAGATGAACATCAACAAAAGCAAAACGAGGATAATGGAATGTAGTCAAATTAAATCGGGTGATGCTGAGGGGATTAGATTAGGAAATGAGACACTTAAAGTAGTAAAGGAGTTTTGCTATTTAGGGAGTAAAATAACTGATGATGGTCGAAGTAGAGAGGATATAAAATGTAGACTGGCAATGGCAAGGAAATCGTTTCTGAAGAAGAGAAATTTGTTAACATCGAGTATAGATTTAAGTGTCAGGAAGTCGTTTCTGAAAGTATTTGCATGGAGTGTAGCCATGTATGGAAGTGAAACATGGACGATAACCAGTTTGGACAAGAAGAGAATAGAAGCTTTCGAAATGTGGTGCTACAGAAGAATGCTGAAGATAAGGTGGGTAGATCACGTAACTAATGAGGAGGTATTGAATAGGATGGGGGAGAAGAGAAGTTTGTGGCACAACTTGACTAGAAGAAGGGATCGGTTGGTAGGACATGTTTTGAGGCATCAAGGGATCACAAATTTAGCATTGGAGGGCAGCGTGGAGGGTAAAAATCGTAGAGGGAGACCAAGAGATCAATACACTAAGCAGATTCAGAAGGATGTAGGTTGCAGTAGGTACTGGGAGATGAAGAAGCTTGCGCAGGATAGAGTAGCATGGAGAGCTGCATCAAACCAGTCTCAGGACTGAAGACCACAACAACAACAACAGTTTCGATCAACACGTAAATATCACGGAGTTGCTTCATGAACTCAAATGGGAATCCCTGGAGGGAGTAAGACATACTTTTCGTAAAACAGTACTGAGAAAATTTAGAGAACCAGAATTTGAACCTAGCTGCAGAACAATTCTGGTGCCTCTAGCGTACATTTTGCGTAAGGACCATGAAGATAAGATAAGAGAGATTGGGGCTCGTGAGGAGGCATATAGATAGTCGTTTTTCCTTTCCTGTATTTGCGAGTAGAACAGAAAAGGAAATGACTAGTGGTGGTACAGGGTACCCTCCACCACGCACCATATGGTGGCTTGTGGAGTACGTGTGTAGATCCCTCCAAAGAATACAGTGTAGCACGCACCTGGGACTGTGTCCATACTTTGTACATTTCACGAGACCTTGCCCATTTAATCCAGTTTCGCAACGCATTATACCAACATGGAACGATATTCAGTATGTTGTTACGACGATTGTTTGGCGCATTAGAGTTCTGTAATATTTTTATCATCCTGACTGTAAAGAACGTTTCTCTTTGTCTGTTACTGGATCTGAAGATACCCGTTGTATCAACTGGAGTGGATAAGAGTGTACAGCTGAATCGGTGATTGTGTCTGTGAATAAGCTCTTTTGGAATATTTATCAGTCACAGTACTTTCCGTTGGACACTGCGTAGTAGTCGAAAAATTAAAGAATAATCAGAAAAAAAATGTGCGCCTTAGAAACGCATCTGCAGGAAAAATAAAAGAAACAGAAAATAAGTCTGTCTGTACTGTATCTGAACAGATATGTGGTAACTGTGGGCGGCGCGACGGAGACCCTAGAAAGTTGTGTAAGTCTTACGTGCTGTGGGCGACCTTCAGCGACATCACTGCAGCATTCACTTCGGGTCCACAGTCAGCACCAAGTATCGCAGAGTAGCACAGATTACACCGTACACAGTGCAGTTTACTTATTTCGTTCACTAACGTCTTCCACAGTGAGTGTTTGTATGACTACTAATTAGTTCACATCCTAAAGTTCTGAACGATTTTAGTAGGTGTAATACTTACGCAATAACAAAAAGAGAAGGAACCCGACAGTATTAAATTACAAGATTAGTGGTGAACATTTGAGCACATAACACCGTATAAATTATTTCGGGATAAATTGCAAGGAACGCTATGAAAGGGACGATCACGGAAAATAAGCGTTAGGGAAGGCGAATAGAAAACTTATCGTTGGATGTGTTGTCGGAAAGTGCAGTGGTTCTGTAAAGAAATTTTTCATGTGAGACGCTAGTGCGACCAGTTCTAGAATGTTGGTTGTTGTCCTGCTGATCTTAAAAAGCAGGCATGACAATAAGCGAAAGATTTCGGAGACGCGATGGGAGGATCGTTAACAGGTCGGTGTAACCCATAAGAAAGTGTAACAGAGATACCTGCAGAAATTACACTGTCCGACAAAAAAAAAAAAAAGAATCACCCAGAAGACCATGAACCCTCTTGGGTCGATGTGTCTCATTCCTAACCGTACTCCGGATCTTATAACTGCTATCCCACATCTGCGTCTGCCATCTGAGAACAGCTAATGGATTCCCTGCAACATTTTGTGTCGTCCCGCTCCATTGGTCGGACACTAGCAGCAGTGAGACAAGGGAATTACCGTCCCATGCGTAGCCTGCCGCTAGCACCACAGCACAAACGGTTGTGTCTGGAGGGGTGCCGTCACGGGAAGCAGAGACTGCCGACGAATTGTTGTTCCGCACTACGCCAGACACCTTTGGTGTGGGGAACCATTGTGTGTGTCTTCAGGTCACGGCCGGTAGTGATCTAGACAACACAGACGGCACAACTGTACGTCACGGACATCCTGAGTCCTCGAGTGTTATCTCTGACGTAACGGTACCGTGGTGCTACACTACTGGCCATTAAAATTGCTACACCAAGAAGAAATGCAGATGATAAACGGTTATTCATTTGACAAATATATTATACTAGAACTGACATGTGATTACATTTTCACGCAATTTGGGTGCATAGATCTTGAGAAATCAGTACCCAGAACAACCACCTCTGGCCGTAATAACGGCCTTGATACGCCTGGGCATTGAGTCAAACAGAGCTTGGATGGCGTGTACAGGTACAGCTGCCCATGCAGCTTCAACACGATACCTCAGTTCATCAAGAGTAGTGACTGGCGTATTGTGACGAGCCAGTCGCTCGGCCACCATTGACCAGACGTTTTCAGTTGGTGAGAGATCTCGAAAATGTGCCGGCCAGGGCAGCAGTCGAACATTTTCTGTATCCAGAAAGGCCCGTACAGGACCTGCAAAATGCGGTCGTGCATTATCCTACTGAAATGTAGGGTTTCGCAGGGATCGAATGAAGGGTAGAGTCACGGGTCGTAACACATCTGAAATGTAACGTCCACTGTACAAAGTGCCGTCAATTCGAACAAGAGGTGACCGAGACGTGTAACCAATGGCACCCCATACCATCGCGCCGGGTGATACGCCAGTATGGTGACGACGAATACACGCTTCCCATGTGCGTTCACCGCGATGTCGCCAAACACGGAGGCAACCATCATGACGCTGTAAACATAACTTGGATTCATCAGAAATGATGACTTTTGCCATTCGTGCACCCAGGTTCGTCGTTGAGTACACCATTGCAGGCGCTCCTGTCTGTGATGCAGCGTCAAGGGTAACCGCAGCCATGGTCTCCGAGCTGATAGTCCCTGCTGCTGCAAACGTCGTCGAATTGTTCGTGCAGATGGTTGTTGTCTTGCAAACGTCTCCATCTGTTCACTCACGGATCGAGACGTGGCTGCACGATCCGTTCCAGCCATGCGGATAATATGCCTGTCATCTCGACTGCTAGTGATACGAGGCCGTTGGGATCCAGCACGGCGTTCCGGATTACCGTCCTGAACCCACTGATTCCATATTCTGCTAACAGTCATTGGGTCTCGACCAACGCGAGCAACAATGTCGCGATACGATGAACCGCAATCGCGATAGGCTACAATCCGACCTTTATCAAAGTCGGAAAGGTGATGGTACGTTTTTTTCCTCCTTACACGAGGCATCACAACAACGTTTCATCAGGCAACGCCAGTCAACTGCTGTTTGTGTATGAGAAATTGGTTGGAAACTTTCCTCATGTCAGCGCGTTGTACGTGTCGCCACCTGCGCCAACCTTGTGTGAATGCTCTGAAAAGCTAATCATTTGCATATCACAGCATCTTCTTCCTGTCGGTTAAATGTCGCGTCTGTAGCACGTCATCGTCGTGGTGTAGCAATTTTAATGGCCATTAGTGTATTTTTCAACAGAACAATGCTCTTTCACACATGGCACGTGTTTGTTATTGTTATTAGTGGCCGTGATGATAATTGTGATGGGAGAATGGATCCGACGGAACTCAGTACCTGGACATATGCTACTCCTCTCGAATAGCACCAAACGGTCCTCCGAGCTCCGCGTGCTCATCCGACGGACGGATCACCATCAGTAGTGTAATAAGCCCTTACTTTATATGACTCCGCAGAGAGATTTTCAGTTTAACCCAGGATAATCGCCTGAAGGTGGCACTGTACGCTACCACTCCTCCTCCTCTTGATATTTACTCTGAAAATTTCTCTCACCAGTAGGATTTGACCCGTTTGCCTCCGAATCGGGTGCCACCTCATAGTCGCCGGTTAGCAACCTCTGCTATGGAAGCGGGGTTTGTCTCGTAGAGACTCAGTAGTGATAGCAAACAATGAGATGTGTCTACATTGTTTTATCGTGAGGTGCACTCTACATTTTGCCGTCCACTGTGCTCTGGGCGACTGCCACACGACATCGACTGCCGTGGTTGTAACAACCAGACGACGCTCCCGGCCGCTGTCTCCTGTCCACACGTCGATGTCCAAGGACGACGAGTTCTGCTCGTCGTGTTCTTCCACTCTCATTATTTGCTCTGTCCTGCTTGTCCTGGCATGTCCGTCCGTCTTCTGACCGCTTTTAAAACACGACTCGCAATGAATATTCCGATCAGTTCCGCATTTAAAAATGTGTTTTTACATACAAGGCTTCTGCATTGCATGGTGATGTTCTAAGTAGAAAGTCATGTTTTAAAACACAACTTCAAAGAAAAACTTTAAATACACTTCTTCTTCTTTCCGAATTGGCTATCCTCCACTGCATTTTTCCTTTTCCTTGCTCCAGGGTTCTGACATTAGCCCAGTGTTCCCACATTCATTACCTGTGCTGTACCTTCATCGCTTCAGTTAATGTTTTGCTAATTTTTAGGGTGCCGTAATTCAAATTCTTACACGATCCCTTCGTTGTCCGTCCGTCCGTCCGTCCGTCTGTCTGTCTGTCTGTCTGTCTGTCCGATTGTTAAAACCAGTTTTTTCTTAGGGATGGGTAGACGTATCAAGCTGTACGAGTAATTTATAGCACGAAATACGATCGACTGCCCCTTGGCGGTGAAAAAAAAAAAAAAAAGTAAGCCTCTAAGTCAACGCAATCAAAAGACACGGCCGTTTATGTCACATATTTTTACACTCGCAAAATAACTTGTCAAAATCTATAGGGTACTGCACGTTGACTTGGAATGAAATGAAATGATCGTATGGCATTGTTGGCCGGGAGGCCCCATGCGGGGAAGTTCGGCCGCCGTATTGCAAGTCCTTTCCGTTGACGCCACTTCGGCGACTTGCGAGCCAATGATGATGAAATGATGATGAAGAACACACAACAACCAGTCATCACGAGGCAGAGAAAATCTCTTACCCGCCGGTTATCGAACCCGGAACCCTGTGCGCGGGAAGCGAGAACGCTACCGCAAGACCACGAGCTGCGGACGTTGACTTAGAATGATGAAATGTAACAAGAAACAAGGCTTTAGAGTACAGCTAACGTCCGCCCCGGGTAGCTGAATGGTCAGCGAGACGGATTCTCAATCCTCTGTGCCCGGGTTCGATTCCCGGCTGGGTCGGGAAATTTTCTCCGCCCAGGGTCTGGGTGTTCTGCTGTCCTCATCATCATCCCATCATCCTCATCGACTGCAGGTCGACGAAGTGGCGTCAAATTGAAAGACCGGCACCCGGCGAACGGCCTGCCAGACGGGGGGCCCTAGCCATATAATAAAATAAAATAAGTACAGTTAAAGGAAAAAGTCCGAAACTTGTTCATTTGTAATGATATCACACGACTGTCTGTGCGTCCGTCTTCTGTCTGAGAAACGGGTAGACGTATCAAGCTGAAATTTATGTCACATACTAAGGTATAAGGTCTCTTGATAGTGTAACAAATGTAAGCTTGTAAGTGAATGCAAACGAAAGATACTCGCTAACTCACTCGTCAAAACCTATAGGGTATTTCCGTTTGGTCTAGAATCGCCGATATTTGGAAAGAAGCAAAGTTTAACAAATGGTCCAAATGACTGTAAGCACTTTGGGACTTAACATATGAGGTCGTCAGTCACCTAGATTTAGAACTACTTAAACCTAACTAACCTA
This sequence comes from Schistocerca serialis cubense, assembly GCF_023864345.2. Classification (NCBI taxonomy): domain Eukaryota; kingdom Metazoa; phylum Arthropoda; class Insecta; order Orthoptera; family Acrididae; genus Schistocerca; species Schistocerca serialis. The sequence goes on from NC_064638.1 coordinate 1,187,203,069, forward strand.
AGGACATCAGACACATCCATGCTCGAGGCAGGATTCGAATCTGCGGCCGCAGCAGCAGCGCGATTCCTGACTGAAGCGCCTAGAACCGCTCGGCCACAATGGCCGGCACAAAGTTTAGCGTTACAGCTAAAGGAGAAAAACCGAAAATTGTTAATCTGCAATTATTTCACACGAAAAAAATTTTTTTGTCATTTAATATCTGGCTGTCTACCTGTCCGCCCGCCTTGTAGGACCCCTTCTCAGAAACGGGAAGGCGTATGAAGTTCAGATTTACGACACATACTACGGTCGCGGTGCCTTTGCGTTGTAAAACATTTAAGCTTCTATGTCAAATGCAGTCAAAATATACGGTCATTTATGTCACTTATTTTGATACCTTGCCAGTATCGATATCGATGACAGGCAAAAATCGGCGAAACTCTCGATTCCCCGGATAGGGAACTACCTATATACATAATGAAGTTTGTACGGAACACTTGGTGCGTGAGTCCTACTTGCACTTACTCGGATTTTTATTCGGTTTGGTACTTCTTGGAAACCAAGCTGCTTTTGGAGCTTAGTCTTGGGTGGGAAGCGTTTTGGATATTCTCCAGTGTTAGCCCTTCTTCTTGAAAGTCTTTTTCTACCTCGGTGAACCGCACGGCCTTGGTTTTATTGTTGAAAAAGAAGCAGCAGATCTGATTACCGAATTGTGTAGGACTCATATGGCAATCACGAAATAGAAAACAATGCTCCCCCTCGAATGGTGTTTGTAACTTTTACTTCGCGTGTACAGACTTTATGGTTCTGCCATCTCCGGAGCTCACCAATTTCTTTGAACGGGCCTAGGATCTTCCTCAAGGTCTACCTTTTTTTTGCCAACGGCCATGCCGTAGTGGTAACAATTCTTCCCGTCAGATCATCGAAGTTAAGCGCTGTCGGGCTAACACTTGGATAGGCCACCTTATGGGTCTACCGAGTGCTGTTGGTACGCGGGATGCATACAGCCCTTGTGAGGCCAAATGGCGGTGTGCTGACCACATGCCCCTCCGTATCTGCATCCGATGATGCCGAAGGGCTGAAGTTCTCTTGTTTCTAATTTCTCACTTAGAACTGGCATTCTGTACCGTATAAGATATCAGTTCAAAAAATAACATCTAAGACCTTACAACGTACCGACTGAAGTCTTTCCTCGAAACCAGTAGCAGCAAATAAAGTATAAATACGCAACTCTGGTGGATTATTAACCAGGGCGAGTCATATTGGCTTTGCGCGCCGACTGCTGGCGAAACGGCGCGACATCATTAGGAATACGGGAAGCTAGAACAATTCACGTGCATTGTTAATGCAAGCAAAAATATAATTTTTGAAACCCTATATATTCAGCAGGTTTTTTTGTAATGCCAGAATTTGCTTAAGTTGTTTAGAAACTATGTTTTAGATGATGCAGTAACTCTACCCGACATCACAGTCTCGAACAAGAAGCTTTCTGGAAGTCTCTTAGCAACACAGACTAGGAATTTAAGTATTCATACATCAGATTACGAAGGGTTACGTAGAAGTAAGAGGACGAGCTCCACAGAATCGGCAGATTGCACACAGTTGATTTTAAGCCGTTGTACCCCAGATGTTAAATTCCTGCTAAACAAATAACAGGAACGAAATTTAACTGAACTGATCAATGGCATCTTTGATGTTTTAAACTCAAGGGTTCCTATGAATGATAAGACGCATCTTGGAAGTGGCTGTGGCCTTAATTTTCAAGAGAAAAGAACACACAAAAACGCATTTACGAGATTTGTTTCAACATGCATTATGAAAGAAAAAAAGAAAACAATGTTTGCTGCCATTGCAGAAGAGTTTATTAGTTTCAGTAAACCCTCTCTTTGAGCTCGTTGTTGTTGTGGTCTTCAGTCCTGAGACTGGTTTGACACGGCTCTCCATGCTACTCTATCCTGTGCAAGCTTCTTCATCTCCCAGTACCTACTGCAACCTACATTCTTCTGAATCTGCTTAGTATATTCATCTCTTGGTCTCCCTCTACGATTTTTACCTTCCACGCTGCCCTCCAATACCAAATTGGTGATCCCTTGATGCCTCAGAACGTGTCCTACCAACCGAAACCTTCTTCTAGTCAAGTTGTGTCACAAACTCCTCTTCTCCCCACTTCTATTCAATACCTCCTCATTAGTGATGTGATCTACCCATCTAATCTTCAGCATTCTTCTGTAGCACCACATTTCGAAAGCTTCTATTCTCTTCAAGCTTCTTCATCTCCCAGTACCTACCGCAACCTACATTCTTCTGAATCTGCTTAGTATATTCATCTCTTGGTCTCCCTCTACGATTTTTACCTTCCACGCTGCCCTCCAATACCAAATTGATGATCCCTTGATGCCTCAGAACATGTCCTACCAACCGAAACCTTCTTCTAGTCAAGTTGTGCCACAAACTCCTCTTCTCCCCAATTCTATTCAATACCTCCTCATTAGTTATGTGATCTACCCATCTAATCTTCAGCATTCTTCTGTAGCACCACATTTCGAAAGCTTCTATTCTCTTCAAGCTTCTTCATCTCCCAGTACCTACCACAACCTACATTCTTCTGAATCTGCTTAGTATATTCATCTCTTGGTCTCCCTCTACGATTTTTACCTTCCACGCTGCCCTCCAATACCAAATTGATGATCCCTTGATGCCTCAGAACGTGTCCTACCAACCGAAACCTTCTTCTAGTCAAGTTGTGCCACAAACTCCTCTTCTCCCCAATTCTATTCAATACCTCCTCATTAGTTATGTGATCTACCCATCTAATCTTCAGCATTCTTCTGTAGCACCACATTTCGAAAGCTTCTATTCTCTTCTTGTCCAAACCATTTATCGTCCACGTTTCACTTCCTTTGAGCTCAAGAGGGCCATAAAGAATAGGGGATCTCCGTACATCTTGAGTTCCAGGCTAAACCAGAACTTTTTTGTAAATTTCGGGGTCTGGACGCATTTTACCACAAAAATAGTGACAAACTGAATGTGGCTTCTAATACCGACTGGAAGTACAGATGACATCCCTTGACAACAAATACATCAGTTATGGAGAGCCCGCATCTCGTGGTCGTGCGGTAGCGTTCTCGCTTCCCACGCCCGGGTTCCCGGGTTCGATTCCCGGCGGGGTCAGGGATTTTCTCTGCCTCGTGATGGCTGGGTGTTGTGTGCTGTCATTAGGTTAGTTAGGTTTAAGTAGTTCTAAGTTCTAGGGGACTTATGACCACAGCAGTTGAGTCCCATAGTGCTCAGAGCCATTTGAACCAGTTATGGAGAGTACTAGTGGGGTGCCGCCACAAGTTTCTCCAGCAGAAGAAACTGAACAGATCTTTATAGAGTTCGTGACAAGCTAGTTGTGTGTTAACATAAATGGAATATGACAGCTGATTCGGACTGCACTAATTTCGGCGAAGAAGAACTAGATAATTTACGGTTTTCTAGTGATAAAGCAACAACTAGTGATGACTGCACAGAAATACAGGTATCTAGCACATTAAAAAGCGTTTACAAGCAAGCACATTGACGGTTCCTTGGGGTCAGTTTCATCTCAGAGAAACCTCTTCCGGGTTCAGATTACATTTCCGGTAATGACTTTATCTCCGTAATCTGCAGAGGTGGGCGCACTTCTCCTCCACCTGACTAGTTCAATAAAATAAAGGAGTTTGAAGCGATATTTTGCGGTTTTCATGGGCGACATGTAGCTAAGTGTGACAGAGTGATGCAAAAGTTAACTTCTATAATAACCTCAAAATTTCCGGAAATACATAAAAAAGTGAGGACAAGAACCTTCGTCAGAACAGTCCACCTCAAAACAATTGTTAAAACAAAAAACATAAACTTGCCTCGAAGAAAATCTTCAGTTAACTGCGTCGTCATGTCCCTGAGCTACAGTGAGTAGCCATGTACGCAGTCAGGTCTTACAATTTTTGATTTAAGCGATACTTAATAATATGCGTCAGCACTTAAAAATTCATGAGGCTTGTGTGAAACTCCCGCGGCAGAACAGCATTCCCGATGACGTAACACACTTCAGCGAATATCAGCGCGACCCCCCGGAACGGGCTACCTGGTTGTATTCCATTATTAGCTCCCTTGTATCATTATTACGTTAGCACGCAGGCTCTTTAAGCAGAATGTATACCGAAAAGGCAGAGAGGCTTTTCTGGTTCCGTCCGCTTCACGCTGTACCTCGCAGCACCAGCGTCTTTCTCGAACTCTGTTGGTGGTTGGATGGGCCTCTTCTACATCTACATATATACTCCGCTAGCCACCAAGCTGTGTGTGGCGGAGGGCACAATTCGCGCCAAAGTCATATCCCCCCCGTGCCCCCCCCCCCCCCCCTCCGTTCCACTCACGGTTCGCGCGAGGGAAAAACGACTGTCTGAACGCCTCAGTACGAGCTCTAATTTCCCTTATCTTCGAATGGTGATCATTGCGCGATTTGAAAGTTGGTGGTAATAATATATGCTCTACATCCTCAGTGAAGATCGGATTTCCGTGTTTAGTGAGCAGCCCCTTGCGTTTAGAGCGCCGTCTATCTGCAAGTGTGTCCCACTTCAAACTTTCTATGAGATTTGTAACGCTCTCGCGATGGCTAAATGTACCAGTCAGAATCTTGCCACTCTTCTTTGGACCTTCTCAATCTCTTGATAGTTCAAATGGCTCTGAGCACTATGGGACTTAACTTCTAAGGTCATCAGTCCCCTACAGCTTAGAACTACGTAAACCTAACTAACCTAAGGACAGCACACACATCCATGCCCGAGGCAGGATTCGAACCTGCGACCGTAGCGGTCGCACGGTTCCAGACTGTAGCGCCTAGAACCGCTTGGCCACCGCTGCCAGCCAATCTCTTGAATCAGACCCAACTGGTAAGGGTCCCATACAGACGAACAATAGTCTAGACTAGACGAACTAAAGTATTTTAAGCAATTTCCTCTGCTGAAGGACTGCAACGCTTCAGGATTATACCAACAAACCGCAACTAGAGTTTGCCTTACCCGTAACTTGTGTAATCTGATCATTCCGTTTGAGATCATCTCGAATTGTCACAACCAGATACTTGACGGATGTTACCGCTTCCAAAGACCGGCCATTTATTTTGTACTCGTACGTTAATGGAGATTTTCGCCTTGTTATACGCAGTAGGTTACACTTACTAATATTGAGAGATAACTGCCAGTCATTACACCACGCATTTATTTTCTGCAAATCCTCATTGATTTGTTCACAACTCTCGTGTGATACTACTTTCCTCTACAGCAATGTCGGCAAACAATCTAATGCCGCTGTCAGTACCATCAACCAGATCGTTCGTGTAAATCGTAAAAAGCAGCGGACCTATTACGCTGCCCTGGGGCACACCTGAAGTTGAGCTTGTTTTTGTTGAAGTCACCCCGTTCAGGACGACATACTGCTCCTTGCTCTCCGGGTAGATGAGTGCTTTGCTTCGCCTGATGGAACTGTCTGCTGTCCGCGGTGGCTGGCCAGTAGCTGCAGGCGAGGAGAGCGACAAGAAGCGATCGACCGGCCGGCCATGAAGGACGCCATGTCTCGCTCGCTCCCCAGATGGTCTCCAGGCGGCCAGCCACGTGTTCTGTACAAGGCCGCTGCGCGCTGCTGGAAACGCAGCGTCATCTCAACAGTTAAGCTCTCTTCCGTAGCCGTTCCCGTACGCTTTTTTCCACTACAGCCCTTAAAAGAGGCGAAACAATGCTAGCTGCGGTCACTCGAACTGGAGGAAGTACGGCTGTGTCGACGGAAAGAATGAACGGTATCTGCTGGTTACTCGAGGTTATTGCTCTGACTTGTGACCGACCCACACAGGGTGCTCGCTGATAGTAAAGAGAATCAAGGATGATGGCAAATGAATTCATTTGAGAAAAACGACTCGCAAGGGGACCGCACGTATTTTTTATCACGGATTTCGTCCGTCTACGACATATATGGAGTGCTTGGCCAGAAATGTGACAGTATTGTGAGCGCCAGATGGCCAAACGTTTACAAAAAATAGTACTCTTAGAGCTGGTTGAAGAAGGCATGAGCCATTTATGTTAGCGTACGCTGAAGGTAGTGGTTGGCGCATTAGAAAGAGTACAGATGCAAGCGTCGCAGGTTCCAGTCCGAAGACAGGGACTTTTATTTTCTGTTTTCAGTGTTACGTGACTTACATTACAAATAAACCGAAATAATGCTTAATATATCGTACGTATTAATGTTTTCATAAAATGAATGAAAAGGCGCCGCGCGGGTTAACCGCGTGGTCTAAGCGCCTTGTCACGGTTCGTGCGGCTCCCCCCGGCGGAAGTTCGAGTCCTCCCTCGGGCATGTGTGTGTGTGCGTGTGTGTGTGTGTGTGTGTGTGTGTGTGTGTTGTCCTTCGCGTAAGACAGTTTAAGTTAGATTAAGTAGTGTGTAAGCCTAGGGACCGATGACCTCAGCAGTTTGGTCCCATAGGAACGTACCACAAATTTCCATAAAAAGGCTAATGAAAATTTCGTTCTGCAAATAAATTTCCAGGAAGGGATTGTATGACGATCACGAGAAGTTCGTGTGTATAATCAGATACTTATATTATTTTATAGCTGATGATTTACGCGTTCTGGAGTGATATTCATCGTAAAAACAGGGGAGGCAGTAATTTTCTCGGCTTCTTGCAGGCGTAACAAAAGCCACATTTTTACAATTACACGGTTGTTTTAAAGTTCCTGTAGAAAACCAGCTGCGTTTACATTCTTAAAAGGTTCTCTCTCATCACACAGTTTCGGCACCAAATCACAAGTTAAGTATCATTTGGCCAAATATTGGGGTAGATAACTGCTGTCGTATAATGGAATGTTCTTTGATGCATTCTTCTTGGAACGTGATTTCTTTTTCTCTCTTTGTGAGACAACAGCAGTTTTGAACCTTTTTTATTCAATTCTTTACCTGACAATATAAACAGACATCATTGTGTTGCATTAGCTGTCGAGGGCTGCTTGAAGGCCAAAACGAAACTAATGGAATACGAAGAACGTGAAAGTTTAATTACAATCCCTTCTTGTAAAATTATTTATGTACAGAGTCCTCGTGGACACTGTAAGTACAGATCTATTCAGGAAATTTATGTGCAATACCAAATTTTCTTTGCCTCTCCTGTTCAGGCCATTTATCAAAATATTGATAAATGCAATATATTTAACATTTTTTCGGTTTACTTGCCGTGTAAGTAACGTAAAAATTGAAAACAAAAAAAAGTTTCCGCATGTGGACTCGACCCACGACACTCGGATTACGGTTCTGTATTCTTTCTGGCGCGCTAACCGTTGCATGAAAACAACAACGTTAATGGTTCATGTCTCTCCCGACCCGCGACAAATATTTTTTTTTTTTTTTTTTTGTAAACGCTTGGCCACCTGGAGCTCCCATTCCCATCACCTTTATTTCAGGCCAAGTCCTGCATATTCCATAAATTAGGGTAAAATCGGTGACGACCAGTGAGACCCTTATGAGTCGAATATCGGAAGCCAAATGTGACCTGGGACAGCTCTTCCAGCTAAATATCAGAACTCACGAGTCATACGGTGTAGAAAACAAAATAATTCTTTAAAGTGACCCGAAGTTCCACTGGGGAAATTTCGAAAGCCGTTCAGTTATATTATATGAGTATTTTGGCACAAGAGACCCATGGTCTCAGGTGACTCACAGTAGAGCAATGATGTAATTATGGTTTCTGTGACAATGTGTTTTTTCAACAGTGAAAGGGTCCGCAGTATGTAGTCACAAAAACGTCTAGCACAAAACGGAGAAAAATACAACACCCCTTAGACGAAACACGTACGCTTATATCGCACGATGTTCAATCTGTTATGTCAGTGTGCAGTTCAGTACGTAACGAATGCCGAATTATTCCCTTACAGGTACGAGGGGGTGTTGATAGGTCTTCGGATTTATAAGCAACAAAAAGCCTATTATGGATTTGAAAAAAATTATTCACTCAACATATTCCCCCTTCAGCTCAGCACATTTACGGCACTTTTGTTCCAGGTTCTTTAACCCACCCAAAAATAATAATAATTTTCTACTGGGCTGCAAACCAGTCACCCATAGCCTTTCTAGCTTGTTCAGCGTTCAGAAATCATTTGCCCTTGAATATTTATTCAGGTTTGTGAATAGATACTAGTCTCAGGGGGCCAAATCAGATGAAAAGCGTGGATATTTGAGGATTTCAAAATGAAGATCTGCCAATGCGGCTTTGCAACGAGGCACAGAAATAAGATTCCTTTTCTCAAAATGGTTCAAATGGCTCTGAGCACTATGGGACTCAAATGCTGAGGTCAAGAGTCCCCTAGAACTTAGAACTAGTTAAACCTAACTAACCTAAGACATCACAAACATCCATGCCCGAGGCAGGATTCGAACCTGCGACCGTAGCGGTCTTGCGGTTCCAGACTGCAGCGCCTTTAACCGCACGTCCACTTCGGCCGGCTCCTTTTCTCAGCTCTCCTCGACGTTTGGAGATCAATTATTGCTTCAGTTCGTCGCTAAGTTAAAAAAAAAAGACTTGGCTGTGATGGTTTTAGCATGTTATCAGTAGTCAATAAGTAACATACGAGCAACTTAATAGCTGATGAAGATAGTAACTGTTCCGAAAGAACAGATACCAAAGATGACGATGCAGCTTCTCTAGAAAGAAATGATAATTAAACGCTCAGCTGCCAATGAGTGAGTCGGCAAATTCATTACGAATGTAGGTTGTGGACAGTAGGGAATGTGGGTCTCACGGGAAGCGTGTAAGGTGGTAAGTCAATGCAGTCGCGCTATCCTCTGTGCCCTCGGTGTCTCAGATGGATAGAGCGTCTGCCATGTAAGCAGGAGATCCCGGGTTCGAGTCCTGGTCGAGGCACACATTTTCAGCTGTCCCCCATTGAGGTATATCAACAACACCTGTTGGCAGCTGAGGTTTCGATTAATTATCATTTCTTAATAGCTGATCTTTGTGTTTTGAACCGCTTTGGCCATGGAGAACCACTGTATCTGCATTCTTTGGACTTCTTTGGTCTCTGAATCATAAGTCTACATCCATGTTACATCAATGGTGAGGAGACTATACAAAAGTTCCAAAGGATGCGTGTGAAGCAACCACTCGTTCACGGTTTTTGGTCTACAGTGAGACCTTTGTTGACTCATTTGGCTGAGAGCTTCCTCACACCCGAAATCTCAAAGATAATACAACCCACACCTTCTCGGGATATGCCCAGGACCCCTGCTATTTTTAGCAGTTATAACTGTGAATTGAGTTGGCCTTCCAGGACGCTCTTCATCCTCACCACTGAAAAGCTTAGTTTTTAAACGCAGTAACAGAATTCTTAGTAGTGGAGTAGGAGGGGCAGTTACCACTCAAGGTAATAGACATATAACATAAATTTTCTTGGCCGTGTCCCCTTTTAAAGAAAGGTACTTAATCAGAGCACGACTACCCTCACTCCGAATCCTCTATTTTCTTGCGCCATGTTCGCTTCAAATCTGCACAGAAAACCGATGTTACCGCTATGCAATTACTGTCATATATAATCTAAAGAATAAGGTCAAATGCCAAAATATCAGTATCAACCTATGGTCATTTTAACTAGGAAAAGCTAAGGACTTATCAGCACCTCCTCTTGAAAATTTCCACCGTTATGATTACGGCAGAGTGAACTGCGACGCACCATCAACTGTCTCACAAAAGTCCTGTGACGTGGTTTCCGTCGCAGCTTAGTATAGCGCTCTTCTGCCGTTCTTCCATTGCATTCAGTGAACCCATACGCAGGCTGCATACCAGCTAACTCTTCACCAGTCAACGTATCTACGAGGGTCGTTCCGAAAGTAATGCCTCCTATTTGTATTCATGGAAACCACAGGACATACATAAATCACAACAGCACAGCTAAATAGAGCAATATTTTAACCACAGAACGCAATTTTTCCACATAGTCGCCACCACTCGTTAAGCACTTTTGCCAACGGTGAACCAGAGCCTGCATGCAGCACTTCTAAAAATTGGACCCAGCTAAGGCTAGCCACTTCCTTACAGCTTTGATAACAGCATCTGAGTCTTGAAAATGTTTGCCACATAGTCCATCTTTCAGAGGCCAAAAGAGATGGAAGTCTGAAGGCGCTAAATCGGGACTGTACGGTGGATGTGCTAAGGCAGTCCAGCATAATTTTGCAATGAGTTGCATGGTCGCTGAACTGATGTGGGGCCTGGCGTTATCATGTTGCATGTGAAAGACGTTCTTCATCTCTGGCCGTACTCTGGAAATTCGGGCATTCAGCTTAGTCAGTATCGTCTTGTGGTGTGCTGAATTGACAGCTTTTCCAGGCTCTAAGACATCCAAAAGAACCACACCCTGGCTATCCCAGAAGACCGTGCACATCACTTTGCCTGCAAACAGCTGTGCCTTGAATTTCTTCTTTGACGGAGAATTCGCATGTCGCTATTCCATGGACTGTCTTTTGGATCCCGGATCTTGTAGTGGTGACACCACGTCGCATCTCTGGTGACGATGCTTTTTCAGAAAATTGTCACCTTCAGCCTCATATTGGTCCAGTAGGTCCTGACAAATTTCCATTCGATGAGTTTCTTGTTCTTCTATAAGCTTTGCGGGACCCAACTTGTACACACTTTGTGATATCCAAGATGTTCCGACATTGTTTCCAAGGCATTACAGCCGACATTCAGCTTTGCACACAATTCTGTGGTCGTTATGCACCGTTCAACATGAATGAATTAATCAAGACGCTCTTCATTGCGAGGGATGACAGCTGTGCAGGGTCGACCGGGCCGTGACTTGTCAAGCACAGCCTTTTCACCACCTTGAAAATGCCGTACCAATCGCCTCCCGTTGCTCACGTTTGCTGTATCGTCTTCGTACACCTTTAGCAAGCGTTGATGGATTTCAATCGGAGCAATTTCTTCAGCGGTGAGGAATTCCATCAAACATCGCTGTTTTATCGCGCGTCCGTGTCAGACTCCATTTTGAAACACTCCTCTGCTGGCGCCAACTACTGCACAACAACGGAACCACCTGCTATTGAAAAAGGAAAATTCAAGCATTAGCACTACACCAACGACATCTGGCGCAGACATCCAAAGTCACCACAAAAAATAGGAGGCATTAATTTCGGAACGACCCTCGTATATTGCTGTGTATCACTGTTAGCAGGGAAGAAAAGTAACTGCACAATATTTCAAAAGTCGTGCACGGACACTGAACTTTCTATTGGTCAGCTACGAAGAATGTGTGAATTCAGTCAATTGCTCACGAAGTCACACTGTCGATCACGTCTCGTTTAACTCACATTAAAATACCCACATGCACATTATGATACCCCCGTGTTTCTGCGTGCATGATGGAGCGTCGTAATGGTAAGTGACACGGATGGCAGTTGATCTATGCTCTTACGAGTTATGGAAATCACCAGCACTCACGTGTTCGGTTCGAGAATAAGCACGGGTCGAAGATCCAGAATGAATTTCACACTCTTGAGCGGAGCATGAAACCTCCGGCAGATTAAAACCGAGTGCCGGACTGGGATTCGAAATCGGGACCTTTGATCGCTGCGTGCAAGTGTTCTACCAACCAAACTAACCAAGCATGTCTCACGGAGGTGGGAGATTAGGTACCCATCTTCTCTACTTTACTTCACCCAGTCCCTCGTCGCCTACCTCTGTAAGTTGTGCTTGTTTAACCTACTTGGTATAGGACTTGCCCATGAAAGCAAACGTCTCGGGTTCGAGTCCCGGTCCGGCACAGAATTTTTAACCTACCAGGAAGTTTCACACTCTGCTGCAGAATGAAAAATCCATTCGTGAGACAATTCCCCACACTGTGGCTAAGCTATGTCTCCGAAATGTTCTTTTTTTCAAGAGTGCTACCCCTGCAAAATGGTTCAAATGGCTCTGAGCACTACCGGACTTAACATCTGAGATCATCAGTCCCTAGAACTTAGAACTACTTAAACCTAACTAACCTAAGGACATCACACACATCCATGCCCGAGGCAGGATTCGAACCTGTGACCGTAGCAGTCGCGCTTTTCCGGACTGAAGCACCTAGAACCGCTCGGCCACCGCGGCCGGCCACTACCCCTGCAAGTTTTGAAGGAGAACTCCTGTGAAGTTTGGAGGGTAGGCCAGTTGGCAACACTACACGCCGTTAACACACGTCTTGAACACAAAAAGTAAAGTGCAAGTGATGTAAGCAATGAGTTGAAATAAATATGGGTGAAAGAATCCAGGAAATCGGCCAGCTGGGACATGGAGACTGATGAACACATCTCAAGGACCACACACATGAGCTAACAGTGATGGAAATCGGGAGTAACATCGAACGATAATTTCACATAATGAAATTTGTACAACAAAAATTGATTCTAACCTGAAAAACAAGCGGGAAACATCACAAAATGTAACATCGCAACATACTGTAACTACCACATGCTCTTTTTGTTATGGTCTCCAGTCCAGAGACTGGTTTGATGCAGCTCTCCATGCTTCTCTATCCTGTGCAAGCTTCTTCATCTCCCAGTACCTACTGCAACCTACATCCTTCTGAATCTGCTTAGTGTATTCATCTCTTGGTCTCCCTCTACGATTTTTACCCTCCACACTGCCCTCCAATACTAAATTGGTGATCCCTTGATGCCTCAGAACATGTCCTACCAACCGATCCCTTCTTCTAGTCAAGTTGTGCCACAAATGTCTCTTCTCCCCAATTCTATTCAATACCTCCTCATTAGTTATGTGATCTACCCATCTAATCTTCAGCATTCTTCTGTAGCACCACATTTCGAAAGCTTCTAACTACCACATAATACATGCATTATATGAAGGACTTATTTCAACAGTGATACAAGTCTATTTTTGTTCATTCTGAGATACAGAATGCTTCATATGTATAAAAAGAAACATGAATTGCAGACCACTGAAGATGCTTCACAAATAAAAGAGACGAAACGCGTAAGGCAATAAGCAAACTGCCTTCAATTAGTTGCAGGGACGGAACATTCCTCCAAGAATGAAGAAGAACGTTAACGATGTATGGAAGAAAGTTCATATACTCATATTTCGTGCAGCAACACAATGAATTAACTATTTATGTGTCTGGTTCTGTCTGAAAGAAAAGGGCCCCTTCAATTGCGGCATTATAATCTTGTAACAATCCCGTAGCTTTTAACTTACGAAACCATCTTCTCAGAGACCAAAAGAGCCCCTTACCTTCACTGTTTGGCCTCATGCTCTCGTGATCCGTCATTTGAGATGAGGGAACACCACACGACATGTAAAACTCGTTGTCGGGACCTTGAATGGAAACCGTAACAGCGATTACGTAAGGCGTTGTCCGGCATCTAGCCGACACCTGTTGTCACGACTAAGACTCCACTAGCCACCCGTGTATCAAATTTCCACTGAAGAAGGCAGACTTGCTGCGAAACTCTGTCTCACATTCTGTTCTTTTGTATCAGTGGTAGCTACGTGCGCTGTTGCCTTAGAAACTCTTCGCTACCACTTGGTATCACTTTGTCAATATTTTCTATTCTTACTAGTTCCCCTACATCTACAACTACATTCGCAATTCAGAAGTTCTTCTTGATGTTCGCCGGTGGCTACATACTATACCAACATAAATCTACCCCTTAGACTCTTCCATCTCACAGTCTTTTTACTGCTGTGATCCATTTCAGTATCTAGTCGATATCTGTACCATTGGTGTCTGAGCATTAGCATTAGCTCAGCTTGCCAATTAGGGAAACTACATAATATTACTGTCATGGTTCTTGAGCAGGACGTGTGGAACTGATATGTGTTTTAGCTCTCTTGAACTGCGCGCTCTCGGAATATTTAGAGTAAATCTTTCGACTGTTCAAGTGTCTGTCTTGTGCGCCTACCAGTGGCGTTTGCTATGGTTCAAATGGCTCTGAGCACTATGGGACTTAACATCTGAGGTCATCGTCCCATAGACTTAGAACTAGTTAAATCTAACTAAACTAAGGACAGTACACACATCCATGCCCGAGGCAGGATTCGAATCTGCGACTGTAGCAGCAGCGCGGTTCCGGACTGAAGCGCCTAGAACCGCTCCGGCACAACGCCCGACTACCGTCTGTTATGAATTTTTATCATGTTCTAGGGCTGACTTAGTATTATTAGGACTCAGCTGTTACCATAGCTAACAAGTGTTGAACTACAGTACGTTTTCCTGCATTTTGCACAATTTTCTGTCTCTTTCGCTGTTGTACAGTGAGGCATAACGATAAACAAAATACGATATTACTTACTGTATATTAACAGTTTTCAACCGTAGATGAAATTGTGACCAGTTTTATTTGTCAACCACATTAATATAAGATTTTGAGAGGGAAAGATAGTATTTTTTTAGAAATAAAGTTCTTTGGCAACGCCCTGTGTGCTTGTGAATTGCAGCAGTTATAGAATAGATGTCACTCAGCGTTAAGACACCGGACGCCCACCCAGACTTAGGTATTTTCATGGTTTGCCAAATTACTGGTTCCTTTGAAAAGAATACGGTTGATTTATTCTTCCCATCCTTGCGCAACCCGATCTTGTGATCTCGTGATCTTGTCTTCGATGCGACGTTTCAACGTTATGTTTGTTATCGCGTTCGTATTCAACTTTCTTATAACGTTAATATTCTGTTAGACAATTATAAGATCTCTCCGAGCATTAAAATGGTGGGTGATTTGGATGAGTAATTTTTTCCAGTCTTTACATTGGAAAACGCTTGGAAATAGCTATTAGTCTTATTAAATAATATGTCATTATAAACAGTGATCAAGTAGCGAAGGGGAACTATCATCATCTTATTCTACTTTCAGTGAGATTACTAGACGAGCCAAGATAATATTTCCCGTTGTTACAATGGAGCCGGCCGAGTGGCCGAGCGGTTCTAGGCGCTACAGTCTGGAACCGCGCGACAGCTGCGGTCGCAGGTTCGAATCCTGCCTCGGGCATGGATGTGTGTGATGTCCTTAGGTTAGTTAGGTTTAAGTAGTTCTAAGTTCTAGGGGACTGATGACCTCAGAAGTTAAGTCCCATAGTGCTCAGACCCATTTGAACCATTTTTGTTACAATGGAAGGGCACGAGACAAATTTCGAATTCCTTTCAAGAGTGATTGTTTCAGCCCAGTCTAAATAATGTCCCTTGGTGGATTATCATTCTCCATCAAGTCTTCTGGTTCGCAAGTGGGCAACGTCCATGCCTCATAGCGACTCTGATTAGATAGGTGAGTAAAGCTTTCGATTTCAACTTATCCTCAACAAAGATGAGAGGTTCTTCGAAATCTAAATTACCAAGCGACTATCTTCGGACCTGGAAACGACAAACAGTTGCAGGGTGCCTATATAACGGCTTCCAGGGGCAACAAAAATTTGATTTTCAATACTTCACATAATAATCGATCGAATTCAAAAATTTAAAATACTATCATAATCCACTCGTTATGAGCTATAGTCTTATGTCAAAAGTTTAAAACAATAGGACAAGTATTACAGCTAGAAACAGTGTGTTTGTCTTGAGGCAGTATTACCTGGAAGATGCGCGAATACCTGGACTTCATTCAAAAAGTATTTGAGAATGAGAGTACTTAGCGACTTTCAATAAACTTTACACATGATTTTCAATGTTTACGAAACATTCTATCGGTGGCACACATCCTTCCCCCCTATATTTTTACCGTTAATGTAGTAAAATTTAAGAAACAAACATGACGTTTTAATTGATTACTTCTTTACTACCAACTTTGTTCGCAACACAGTTTGCAGACAGTATCTACACACGCCGCTGAACGTGCCTGGAAAACTAAATCATTGTACAGCACGTAGTTCCGGAGATATGACGTCACAGACATAGAAACTTGGTGGGTGTTACAAACGGCTGACGAAAATTAAGTGCTCGATTAGGATAAAAAATGGCGAGGAAAGCAATGTAAATACTGACTAGCAGAAGAGATAGGAAGATAGGACGTGTGTTAAGTCATCTGGATATAACTTCCATAGCACTAGAGGGAGCCATGGAGGCCAAAAACTGTAGAGAAAGAAAGAGATTGGAATATGACCTAGAAGTAACTGAGGACGGTGCGTGAAAGCTTTCCTCTGAGATGAAGATGTTGGCACTAGAGTGGAAGTTGCGACGGGTGGCATGGACCCAGTCGGAAGATCGATAAAAAATATGTATCAGGTTTGGAGGAATCTGGAGAAGTTGTAGGTTATATTCAGGTGAGGTACTTGCCTCGAGGCGTTCCGGAGTTATGCCGGAAAATACACATAAATGTACAACCATACTGTTATTAAGAATTTATTTATTCTTGCACCTGACGGGGAACTTTTGTGTTAGATCGTTATTACAAAAATGGCTCTGATCACTACAGGTCATCAGTTCCCTAGAACTTAGAACTACTTAAACCTAACTAACCTAAGGACATCACACACATCCATGCCCGAGGCAGGATTCGAACCTGCGACTGTAGCGGTCGTGCGGTTCCAGACTGTAGCGCCTAGAACCGCTCGGCCAGCCCGGCCGGCGATCGTTATTACAGTGCAATTTTAAATGATTTTTATATTATAATTCCTATCTGTACGTTATCACCGTAAGATGTTCTGCCTAGTGGCACACTGCTGACAACATTGCTCCTGTTGCACGCCAACTGCTTTGTAGCTTGATACCTTCCTCTTTTCACTTGATCCAGCATTTTTTATTCTTCTCCTTTCTGTTTTTTTTTCTATCCTTTCACTGTACCTGTGAAAGCTTTTGTCAGAATTCATTTTCCTCACAGTATGTATCACACACAGTCTGCTTTCCTTTCTTAACCAGGTTTAGGAGAACTCTTTTTTTCCTTTACCCTTTCAAGTACTTCCCTGTTCTTCACTTTCTCTGCCCATTCTATTTGCTCCATTTTCCTCCAAACCCACATCTCAGATGCTTCAAATTTGTCTCTTTCTACCTTCTTTAGTGTCCATATTTCACAACCACACAGAAAAAGATTCCACACGAAGCATGTAACCAACTTTTTTTTAACTTCAACCTTGCTTTTGCTGTGTAATAAGCGTTTTTTCCTCTGAAAAACTTGCTTTGCGCATGCAGTTCCTGATCTTATTTCATTTTCGCTGACCGGTTATCAGTCCAAGTGCTCCCCAAACATCTATACTGTGCTAGCTGTAAAATTTGACCTGTTGTTTTCACGCTCATGTCTTCTTTGTCATCTACTTCCATCTTTTTTGTGTTGATTTTCATTCCGTACTCTTGTAAGCCTCCTTCAAGCGTAGACAGTGTTTTCTGTAGAGACAGTCTCTTATCTGCAAGCAAGTACCATATCGTCAGCAAATCTGAGGCAGTTAACCTTCCGGCCTCCTATGTTTAATCATTCTTTCTCTACTTCTAGCGACTTCATCATCTAATTTTCTACATGTGTGGTCCTGTATATAACTCCTTAATTAGTCCCGTGTACGACCAGTTCACCATCTTCAACTTTGGATTTTCCATCATCTTGTCCCATTTCACTCGATCGAAAGCTTCTTACAGATCTACGCAACACAAACTCATTCCTGTTCCTCTTTCTATATGTATTTCACCTATCAGTCTAATTAGTCCAGAGTCATCCCTTGTAACTTTCCTGAAAAAATACGTAATCACCGTAATTATGATTTTACGCAATAGGTGCGTTTGCCCGCATTTCGTGGTCGTGCGGTAGCGTTCTCGCTTCCCACGCCCGGGTTCCCGGGTTCGATTCCCGGCGGGGTCAGGGATTTTCTCTGTCTCGTGATGGCTGGGTGTTGTGTGATGTCCTTAGGTTAGTTAGGTTTAAGTAGTTCTAAGTTCTAGGGGACTGATGACCATAGATGTTAAGTCCCATAGTGCTCAGAGTCATTTGAACCATTTTTGAACCATAGGTGCGTTTGACAGCTTTTCCTGTCTTTATGGGACAGCCTGCCAATGGCAAGCAATCTGCTCGTGAGACAACAGAACTGTGTTCTAGACTCACCTTGAGGAATGACCTCTGCCTTTCCCATGCAGTGCTCCTCCAAATGAGTCACTCCTCACAGGTCGACCTCCCGCGTTATCTCTCCGCTACGTTCCTTGTACCAACAGCGTTGAGCCTTTGGTTAAGCCATTCTCTTGGCGGTGTCCTGTCCTGTTAGCCCTGCGAGATTAGCGCTAAAGCTTCAGTGGATTAGAGCGAGACGAAGAAGCGCGGTAGAAAGTTCAAGCTGCGAGCTGGCCCGATTGCAAGAGCACTGTCCTTGTAAGTTCGATTCCCAGCCGGTCCGGTCATTTTCGACGCTCGATATTATTTGTGTGTGTGTGTTGTCTTTACCATCATTTCATCGTCACTGACGCGGAAGTCGCTGAAGTGGCTTCAAATAAAAAGATTTGTACCAGAAGGCCGAAATCCCCAAAACGGGACTTCCGGACAAGAATGCCGTATGCACATTTCATCCATTGGAAAGGTTTGCAGACAAACTGGCGCGCTACCACTCTCGCGAGCCACTATGAAATTAACACTGTATACAGAACGGAAAGCAGATGTGTATAAAGTCAAGCGTTGCGCTCGTCGCCATATTGAAAGTGAGTAAAGACAAAACGATAGCTGCTTTCTGCCACGGCTCTAATTGGACATTCTCATTACACGAAGTAATCTAACCGGCTAAATGAAAACTTTTACGAAAGGAAACACTAATGAAACAATTCGTGATGATTATCTATATAGTAACTTACCACATAAGCCTTTAATTTCATTGCCGGCCGGAGTGGCCGTGCGGTTCCAGGCGCTACAGTCTGCAGCCGAGCGACCGCTACGGTCGCAGGTTCGAATCCTGCCTCGGGCATGAATGTGTGTGATGTCCATAGGTTAGTTAGGTTTAATTAGTTCTAAGTTCTAGGCGACTGATGACCTCAGAAGTTGAGTCGCATAGTGCTCAGAGCCATTTGAATCATTTTTTTAATTTCATTACTGTTCAAATGCGCAAGCTATGAACTGCTACTGCTTTTAGCTTCGGTTGACAATGAAGCTACTTTGTTTTGTAAACATTGTTCTTTTTTCTTGCAGCAGTTTTACTTTTCTTTTTAATTTTTCATTTCTGCGCCTTTGAGCTGATAAATCAACTTCATTTCCGACAGAAACAGCTGTTATGGGACACTCTGCAGGAGTTTCAGTGTTCGTATCAGTGCTGGAATTTTCGTTCATGGTCTCAGCCTGAAAGTAATACATAGGTATTACTTCAAATGAAAACAGTAGGATGCATTAAAATTAAATTTATATAAATTTTTTGAATTAGTCCTAGATCCGCAAGTTCACCCTAACATATTATTTATTGTGAATCATATTCGTTTAATAAACTACGATTCATAAGTTTCGCAAAGAAACTTTTATCAAGCGTAGTCCTAAATATGAGATGTGTTTCAGCCTTCCCATTATGTGACTCTTCGCGTGAATCTCTTCATCATATTTTTTTCCACCAATAAGTACAACAGTACATCACAATCACTAATCTGAGAAAAGTGACTCTACCTTGTACAGTCTCCTGGTACTGACTTTAGTAGATGCGTTAAACGTACGTAAAAAAAAAAAAAAACCACTCATGTCTAATTCGCAAGATGAACTGAACCAAAGACAATAATGAGTAACGCGTGTGTATGATCTGGAAGAAAAAGATAAAGACATTACAAAAACAGCTAATAAAATTCTTCTGGGTTTGGAACCACATTGTCAACTATAAAATTCCGACGTTTCGGCGACTATTGCAAGACGCCTTCCTCAGGGTGTATTGCTAATTCAGTTGATAGTTGACAATGCGGTCCCAAACACAGAAGAATTTTATTTACTGCGGCAATGGCCGCGGAAGCCTGCGTTTACATTACAAAAACTAGATGCCAGACTTTTTGGTTTGATAAAGTGTTTCACGTCTCTGGCTAGTGCGGCTGAACTGAATGGACGCACTAACATTTCGATCGATGTATATCTCTCAAGGTCTGTAACATTAATTTATTGGTTTGTGTTTGAAAATACATTTGTTATTGTAAACTTTAAAATAATATTCTTCTGTCTGTGTAAAAGTAGCGTCCTTTCTAAGAGGACTGGTGGACTATACCCATTGTTGGGCACCTTTAAGGCGTATAACATTAATTTTGTTAAATACGGCCCAGAGAGCCAAGTTTTGCTAAAGAAAAGTGATAAATTCTTAACATCTAATTGAATATTGAATAATACTCGTAAGAATTTTCAGATTTTGGTTCAACTTCCACTCTTACCGTATTGCATATGCCGAGTACATTACCTAATAGCAGCTAGAACGGGGAAATTTTACATTACGTTACGTAAATGATATTCAATGAGCTTAACCAAGTAAAATGTGTATTGTCTACACATACATGGAACCAGATATCTGAGATAAGTCACGGAGGTCATGTTTCAAACAATTTGTAGCCCCTGATGTGAGAAAAAGAAGCACATGTTATGTAACAATTCCACAGCTCTGCAGGGCATTTAATAGCAATGTTGAAAGTAATTCTACTCAAAGTTTATTTAAAAGTTAAGTCATTAAAGGTACCATTTGTTTTTTTAACCTACAACGTGTTTAAATCAAAGACAATATTCGTCTCTTATTTTTCATGCTCTACTGACAGTCATACCAACCACACCAGAGTAGAGAACCTATATTTTCTTTTATTCTCATGCTAAAATTGTTCACGACTGAACTGTAGGCTACTTGAATGGGGCGTCGCCACGCAGTGCGCTCGGCGCCAGCGCTCTCAAATAAAACACTTTAACTTCTATTTCCTCCGTACTGTAGTGAGATGTTGTTTCCCTTCCAATTTTAAAAACAATTTCCATTGTTACAATATTATGAAAAGGAAAGTTGCTACTCACCATACAGCAGAGATGCTGAAACAGACGACACACACACACACACACACACAAACTCAGCTCACACGCACGACTGCGGAGGCTGGAGCCACACTTCAGCTGCCAGAGGCTGCAGTCTAGTGGGTGAGTTGGGTTTGGGTGTATGTGTGTGGGTGTGTCGTCTATTTTCGACAAAGGCCTTTGATGGCCGAAAGCTTATATTGTGACAGTATTTTTGTTGTGCCTATCTGCGGCTCAGCATCTCCGCTATATGGTGAGTAGCAACTTTCCTTTTCATAATATTGTTACATTCCATCTTGGATTTTCCATTGCTTGATTTCGATGTGTTAGCTACATATAGTACACTGCAACTTGCCACGTGAAATGAACCAAATGTAAAGTAACCAGTGGCCATTTTTTTCACTGCAAGCCCTTTAAACGTTATGCTTCAGAGTAGTTTGAAATTAAGTATCTCAGTAACGAAATCTTTAACATGGCCGTGAATCAGCAGCTGTGTAAATCTGAAGAGGCTGAAAAACATCAACCAACCAGTTGCAAAACAAAGGTTTATTAGTCCTTGAAACCTAGGACAAAGGCTAATAAACGTTTGTTTTGCAACTGGTTGGCTGATTTTTTCAGTACCTCAGTAACTATGATCAATATCGAAAAATAGACACTTCATCATCAAACTGTGATATGAAACTAAAAGACACGAAAGAAATCAGCTTTGCGCACCTATTAGTTTCCCCAGAATCAATTGCGAGGTACCATGTTATATACAGTAGTGAAGGAAACGCGCAAATGCAAAACAAGTCGTTTTTAGTTTTTGAAAGGAAAAGGAGAACCTCTACCGAAATGCTAACTGAAGGGGTAAATGTAGCTTTGATTTATTTACATACAATGTTTTTTACAGTTTAATGATCTTTTACTGTTTACAGCAAAGAAATCGTAAACCTCATTTTTCTCGCGTGCCACTTCGTGCAAACCGCTCGTTACTTTAGTGTGTGGCCTTTTCTCTTACGTAATGGAATGTAGTCGAATTAAATCGGGTGATACTACGGGAATTAGATTAGAAAAACGAGACACTAAAAGTAGCATGTGAGTTTTGCTATTTGGGCAGCAAAATAACAGATGACGCATGATGTAGAGAGGATATAAAATGTAGAGTGACAATGATAAGAAAAGCATTTCTGAAGAAGAAAAATTTGTTAACATCGAATATAGATTTAAGCGTAAGGAGGTATTACGTGAAAGTATTTGTATGGAGTATAGCCATGTATGGAAGTGGAACATGGACCGTAAACAGTTTAGAGAAGAAGGGAATAGAAGCTTTCTAAATGTGTTGCTACAGAAGAATGCAGAAGATTACGTGCGTCGATCACGTAACTGATGAGGAGGTACTGAATAGAATTGGAGAGAAGAGAAATTTGTGGTACAACCTGACTAGAAGAAGGATCGGTTGGTGGGACACATTCCGTAATATCAAGGGATTACCAGTTCAGTACTGATGGGAAGTGCGGGTGGCAAAAATCGTAGAGGGAGACCAAGAGATGAATACAGTAAGCTGATTAACAAAGATCTAGGTTGCATTAGTTATTCGGAGAAGATGAGGCTCGCATAAGATAGAGTAGCATGGAGAGCTGCATCAAACAAGTCTTTCGACTGAAGACCACAAGAACAACAACTGCTCATTATACAGGGTGATTCAAAAAGAATACCACAACTTTAGGAATTTAAAACTCGGCAACGACAAAAGGCAGAGCTAAGCACTATCTGTCGGCGAATTAAGGGAGCTATAAAGTTTCATTTAGTTGTACATTTGTTCGCTTGAGGCGCTGTTGACTAGGCGTCAGCGTCAGCTGATGCTAAGATGGCGACCGCTCAACAGAAAGCTTTTGTGTTATTGAGTACGGCAGAAGTGAATCGACGACAGTTGTTCAGCGTGCATTTCGAACGAAGTATGGTGTTAAACCTCCTGATAGGTGGTGTATTAAACGTTGGTATAAACAGTTTACAGAGAATGGGTGTTTGTGCAAAGGGAAAAGTTCTGGACGGCCGAGAACGAGTGATGAAAATGTAGCACGCATCCAGCAAGCATTTGTTTGCAGCCCAGGAAAATCGACTCGCAGAGCTAGCAGAGAGCTGCAAATTCCACAATCAACCACATTGGCACTTATCTGTCCGTAACTACCTGAACGTCAACTACCCGAGGCGATGGATCGGCCGCCAGGCAGCCCGTGACAGAGCACTTCATCACTGGCCTCCAAGAAGCCCTGATCTTACCCCCTGCGATTTTTTCTTATGGGGGTATGTTAAGGATATGGTGTTTCGGCCACCTCTCCCAGCCACCATTGATGATTTGAGACGAGAAATAACAGCAGCTATCCAAACTGTTACGCCTGATATGCTACAGAAAGTGTGGAACGAGTTGGAGTATCGGGTTGATATTGCTCGATTGTCTGGAGGGGGCCATATTGAACATCTCTGAACTTGTTTTTGAGTGGAAAAAAACCTTTTTAAATACTCTTTGTAACAGAAGGTTATATTATGTTTCTTTCATTAAATACACATTTTTAAAGTTGTGGTATTCTTTTTGAATCACCCTGTATATTTCTAACTTTTACAGTACATCAAACAAGTATTTACTTGTAGGTGAGCCCAGCACTAAAATGCACAATTAATAAAGTAAACAAAACGTATCCGTTCACCTATATCTCCAGACACAGCTGTTTACTCGGTTTTAATATGACAGACTTCACGCATGGGCACTAAATTTTGGCGTATGGATTGCAGCCTAGTTCCCATTCCGTACACTTTCTCTTCTGTGCCCAGATCGTGTAACGAGTCTCATTACTTTTCGCGGCAAAGCACTGCCACCTGAGCCGTAAGAATTAGCCCCAAAGTTACAGTCTTCCAAAGTCCATCCCACAGCTTTCCAAATTCCATCTTCCTGGTGTAGTGCCTCACAGAGAAAAAAAGATAAGATCTTATCCCGCTCCTGGATCTACTTTCATCATGTTTAGAAGTTCGATCTAGTGCCGTAGTGAAAATTCTACTCTGCCACTTGTCCTTTTGGTAGTAGCTGACCGACTGACGTCTTTCTCCGAGGGTAGCGAAAGCGACGAAGCTAGACTGGAGGGCAGCAGCCTCTAATGCTTTCAACATTGATTATTCGATCAGTCACGGACGAACTGGGCAAATATTTATCTGGTCGGGGCAAATGGCGACCTGTCAGGGAGACCAATTAGCAGTCCGGAGTAGAATGGGGCGCAAACAGCCACGGCGAGTTTGTGAGAGCGGGGTAATAGTCAAGTTTCCCAAGGCCGCACGTGCCTAGGATCACCGCTCTGAGGCACTGTCTGCCAGCGAAGAGGTTGCAGCCATGGCCCGGCGAGGTCTGCCGCTACGCGTTGCCGTTCGTAGCCACCTGGAAAACTGCGAGGTAACGCTGTGGCTTTTCCGCTACTGAAAATATCGAAAGTGAGAAACGCAACGCAATTTACAGTGATACTGCAGTGTAACATCTTCACGGACATATGCATAACTTATACTAACACGTACTTTAAAAACTGAGATACAACTGCAAAACGAAGGGTATTACTTAAAGTACAACAGCTCAATATTTTGCAACGTAAAGACCAGTTGGTACTGACATAATTAGAACCTCCACTATGCACTCTAGTGTGGACGGCGTGCAGTTTAGCAGGTGAGTCATATTTTCATTTTCTACACGGTGACAAATTGTCATCCAGACCCTGAATATAGAGGGGTTGGGCAAAGAAATGGAAAACCTGCGAGAAATGCATGCTTGGACATATACATTGAAGAGCCAAAGAAACCGGTACACCTGCCATATCATATAGGGTCCCCGCGAGCACACAGAAGTGCCACAACAGGACGTGACATGGACTCACCTACTGTCTGAAATAGTGCTGGAGGGAACTGACACCGTGAATCCTACAGGGATGTCCACAAATCCGTAAAAGAACGAGGGGGTGGAGATCTCTTCTGAACAGCAAGTTGCAAGGCATCCCAGATATGCTCAATAATGTTCATGTTTGAGGAGTTTGGTGACCAGCGGAAGTGTTTAAACTCAGAAGAGTGTTCCTGGAGCCACTCTGTAGCAATTCTGGACGTGTGGGGTGTCGCATTGTCGTGCTGGAATTGCCCAAGTCAGTCGGAATGCATAGTGGACATGAGTGGTTGCAGGTGATCAGACAGGATGATTACGTGCGTGTCACCTGTCAGAGTCGTTTTTGGACTACGAGGGCTCCCATATCACTCCATCTGCACACGCCCCACACCACTACAGATCCTCCACCGGTTTGAACCGTCCCCTGCTGACATGCAGGGTCCATGGATTCACGAGGTTGTCTCCATATCCGTACACATCCATCCGCTCGCTATAATTTGAAACAAGACTCGTCATAGTAGGCAACATGTTTCCAGTCATCATCGGTCCAGTCTCGGCGTTGACGGGTGCAGGCGAGGCGTAAAGCTTTGTGTCGTGCAGCCATCAAGGGCACACGAGTGGGCCTTCGGCTCCGAAAGCCCATATCGACGATGTTTCGTTGAGTTGTACGCACGCTGGCACTTGTTGATGGCCCAGCACTGAAATCTGTAGCAACTTGCGGAAGGGTTGCACTTCTGTTACGTTCGTCCCATGTTTGCAGCGTCTTGTTCCAGCCATAGCGATGTCGAAGATTTGATGTTTTACCGGATTCCTCATATTTACGGTACACTCGTGAAGTGGTCGTACGGGAAGATCCCCACTCCATCGCTGCCTCGGAGATGCTCTGTCCCATCGCTCATGCACCGACTATAATACCATGTTCAAGCTCACTTAAATCTTGATAGCCTGCCATTGTAGCAGCAGTAACGGAGATAACAACTGCGCCAGGCACGTGTTGTCTTATAAAGGCGCCGGCCGCTGTGGCCGAGCGGTTCTAGGCGCTTCAGTCCGGAAGAGCGCTGCTGCTACGGTCGCAGATTCGAATCCAGCCTCGGGCATGGATGTGTGTGATGTCCTTAGGTTAGTTCGGTTTAAACAGTTCTAAGTTTAGGGGACTGATGACCCCAGATGTTAAGTTAAACCAATCTTACATAGGCGTTGCCGACCGCAGCGCTGCATTCTGCCTGTTTAAATATCCCTGCATTTGAGTACGCATGCCTATACCAGTTTCTTTGGCGCTTCAGTGTATAAAGGCGTTCGCCAACCCTGCAGGTTGTGCTGCTGTGTCTGACCACGATCGCCACCTCTGTGATGTCCTCAATAGGTTGCTAGTGTCAGCCGTGTTCAGAACAATGTTCTGTGTAGTTGTCCAGTGTATTATGTCGGAGCTCAATCAATCTGAAAGCGGGAAAATTGTTGGTGGTCATTTAGCCGAAGTGTTTAGCGTTTCAAGAGGGACAGTATCGAAAATTTATACCACATACAGAGAAAACGGAGAAACAAGATCTAGTAAGCCACAATTTGGACGAAAGTAAATATTGAGTGATCGTGGCGGACGGTCAGTGAAGAGGACTGTGACGAAAAATATGAGGACAACAATTGCAAAAGTCAGTGCAGAACCGAATGTCACACTCGCGAACCCTGTCAACACCAAACCGACATGAAGGGAGCTCCATAAGCAGGGAATTGCAGGGTAAGTTGGAATTCCAAAACGAATCATCAGTGATGCAAATGCCCGGGACAGGAAAACGTGGTGGCGTCGCCATAAAACCTGGGCTGTGGAGCAATGGAAGAATGTCATTTGGTCGGGTGATCTTGTTTGAAAATGTTTCCTATTTCTGGCTGAGTGAAGAGCATGGTGTGTGTGCGGTGATGATTTTGGCACCCATATAGTGGTATTCCTTGGGCCCCATGGAAACTATGCTAGGCCTCACTACTACCAAGGATTATGTGACCATTTCGACCGATCAAGTCCATCCTATAGCATAATGTTTGTTCCCCAATAGCGATACTGTGTTCCAAGATGACAGGGTCACTGTTCACACAGCTCGCATCGTTCAGGACTGGTTTTGTGAGCACGAGGATGAATTGTCGCATTTCAAATGGTTCAAATGGCTCTGAGCACTATGGGACTTAACTTCTAAGGTCATCAGTCCCCTAGAACTTAGAACTACTTAAACCTAACTAACCTAAGGACGTCACACACATCCATGCCCGAGGCAGGATTCGAACCTGCGACCGCAGCGGACGCGCGGTTCCAGACTGTAGCGCCTTTAACCGCTTGGCCACCCCGGCCGGCTGTCGCATTTCCCCCGGCCACTACAGACACCAGATCTCACTACTATTGAGACTTTTTGGTCTAGTTTGGAGAGGAGGTTGCGTGATCGCTATCTACCTCCATAAAAGTAACCTGAACCTAGTGCTATTTTGCAGGAAGAATAGTATAAGACTCCTCTGAAAAATATGGAGCGCCTGTATTTGTCCATTCCGAGACGACTGGAAGCTGTTTTGAATGCCAAGAGTTTTCCTACATCGTATTAGGCACTGTAATGTCTTGTGTTCTTGGTGCGTCCATATTTTTATCCACCTCCTATCTGCTTGTTTAGAACTGCAGCTGAACAGAATTAAGAGTGAATGGAAAGATACAGAAGAGTTAGAATGTTTCAGGTTTGCTATTTATTCCGCAGATAACGTTTCTAGCTTGAGTAATCATAACAACTTGCAAGAAATTTTTAAATTCATGTCATTTTCATAGACACGAGGAAAATATAAGATGCTGAGCCTAGATCAAAAAGGACAAAACAATTGGATAAACCATCTACAAGTGAGTATTACTTAAATTCTGTAACAAAAAGGTCTCGTTGTAAGTCCTCAGCGGTACTAGACAGTGTTACCTCTTAAGTACCTCAAACAGCAAAAACTGGTGTCTTCGCACAACTCCGTTTAAGACAGACTTCTCATATGCTCATAAACGAGTTCCTCGTCCAGGCTTTGAAGGCCCAAAGGATACCTACCAGCTGCCGTGTCATCCTCGGCCATTCGGCGTCTTGTGGATGCGGTATGGAGGATCACTTGGTCAGGACACCGCTCTTCCGGCCGTTTTGTCGACTTACCAGACTTTGGAGCTGCTACTTCTGGACCAATCAACTCCTTAATGGGCATCACGAGGCTGAGTGCAGCCCGTACCTGTCCTCCCACCAAGAAAAAGTCCTTGGCTAAAGCGGGAGTCGAACCCATGTCCTCTGCATGGTAGCTATCTACTCTGACCAATCAGCTACGGTGGCGGACTGATGAATTCAAAGGAACCGGCAAAGTAGATTCCGAGGTCCTGTAAACAAACGATGCACGGCCCCAAATACTTTTGTTTATTGACTCTCTGGTGGTAATCGTTGGTGGTGCTGCGTGTATGAGACGGAAACGCATAGAAGATTGTGGAAAAACGGGGTTTGCAAACAAATTCCGAAAATTTTAAGCATGATGCAGCAGAAACTGTGCAAATGTAACATATGTAATAGTAACAGCCACCAGTTGAAGAAGGTAGTAGTCAAAAGCTCTTGACCTAGGTTTCGACCCATGTAAATGGGTCAGAAGTATTATTACGTTTTACGATGCTGATCGTAATACGCCCCGCAATAGATAGACGGCTGTTTTTACGAATGTCAATTTTATTTATGACTAATGCGGTACATCATGACCAGCTAGCATGAAAATGTATTAAGCCTTCTGAATATGACCCTGAAACCTAGGTCAAGAGCTTTTGACTATTAAGTTTTGCAATTGGTGGTTGTTATTTTTCCATATATCAAATTTCGAAAACATGGACTATCTCTGAAACCGATGCAGAAAATTTAGAAATCGATAAAAACACTGACAGAAACTGCAATTGTTGTGAAGTTGTTGTGAAAACGATACGATTACGTATTTTACAGAAGCGCACCACGTACAAAGTAAAAGTTACCACCACGTGACTTGTTATCACAAATATAGACTGATGTTTACGACAATGGACTTGTATTCGGGAGGAAAAGAGGTTTATTTCCTTATGACCACCCCAAATTTAGTTTTTCCGTAGCTAAATCAGTTAAGGCTCATTCCATTCAAGCGTGGAGCGCGGGAAAAATACGGCCTCAGAGCGGGCTGCAATTAATCTTAAACTTCGCCTTCGTGGTCGCTGCAGGAACGATAAGGAAAGGGTTGTACTGTGTTACTAGATTCCTCACTTAATACAGGTTCTCAAAACACTGTAACGAGGCATTCTCTGAATAGCGGAAGTTTACCTTGAAGCGTCTGCCAGTACTGGTTTTTCAACATTTCAGTGACGCTTTTCCGTCGGTAAAAAGAAAAAAAAAACTTGTGGCTATTCGTACTGCCCTTCTTCTTATACGTTAAAAATCGCCTGTTAGTCCTATGTAATACGAGCAATGTTCCAGGTTTGGCCGACCGAGGGCGAAGTAAACACTCTCCTTTGTAGACTCATTGCATTTTCCCAGCAGGACAGAAGAGCATATGTGACCCAGGACAGAGCATATGTGACCATTCAACTCATGTCTACATCTACATACTGTACGCACTCCGCAAGCCACCGTATGGTGCATGACAGGAGAGGCACTTTGTACCACTACCAGTCATATCCCTACTCAACGTACTTTCGTTAACAAGTGTTGGTGTGTTACTGAAGCAAATTCTTTTCGGGAGTCAAGAAATACTGAATCTATCTAACTACACTGATCCAAGGTTTTCAGCGTGTCATGTGAGAAAACCGCGAGCTACGTTTCGAGTGACCTATGTTTGTGGAATCCTTGCTGGACGGCATGGAAGGAGGACATTCTTTTCGAGACACCTCATTATGTTCGAGCTAATAACATGTCTTAAGATTCTACAACAGATGGATGTCAAAGACACTGGACGCTAATTTTTTGGACCACTTGTTATTCCTTTCTTATAGAAGGGTGTGGTCTGTGCTTCTCTTTGCAAGTAGGGAAGTTAGAAGTATTTAACGTATATTAGAAGTCTAAATTCGGTATAGAACCTGATAGGGATTCTGTCAGGCCATGAAGCTGTCCAGTTTTAGCGGTTTCAGCTGTTTCTCACGCGTGTGGCGAACTGGAGGAAGTGAAAAGATAGCAGGTATCTAGCTTATAAAGTGCAAGGGAACTGAAAACTTTGCTCTTTGAAATCAGTTCTGTGTGACTATGTTGGATCGGCCAAGCACGTTAGAAATTCGGAAAGCGATGGTGCTTCAACCTACGCACTGTCTACGGAAAACCGAAAGACCGTGGAAGGCGGACAGCTGCACGGTCGAGAACAAGGAAGCGTGTTTTGCGTAGCAGTCACGCAAGCTCTTTACCACAGGAGAGGGTAACGAAGCGGGCGGAAAAGTGACTCAGCCGGTCAATAGCGACTGAGTCAGCCTGAGGACGCCGTGAAACACGACACCTTGTAGTGAGCTCAGGATGGCTCCAACAGGAGCTACGACCTTTGCATGTAGAATGACAGCGTTATCTGGTAGCTGTAACTGTACACAACAAAGTCTTCAACAAGATCTTTGCTATATGAAAGCTAAGAATTTGTCTGCACTCAAGGCTTCCGTAGCACCGATACTTTATTCTGTATATAAAGCATTTCCGCAAAATAATTTGCGTGGAAGTTGTCACTTTATCTGAAAATCACCGCGAAATGAGACATGAATATTGGCTAATGAGGACACACATACATCATCCACAGACACACGACCACACAGTCTGAAAAGCTTGTACATCTACATCTACATGGATAATCTGCAAATCACATTTAAGTGCCTGGCAGAGGGTTCATCAAACCACCTTCACAATCCTCTATCATTCCAATCTCGTATAGCGCGGTTCAATCCCGCGTCCGGCCATCCTGATTTAGGTTTTCCGTGATTTCCCTAAATCGCTCCAGGCATATGCTGGGATGGTTCCTTTGAAAGGGCACGGCCACCTTCCTTCCCCATCCTTCCCTAATCCGATGAGACCGATGACCTCGCTGTTTGGTCTCTTCCCACAAACAACCAACCAATCGTATAGCGCGCGGAAAGAATAAACACCTATATCTTTCCGTAAGAGCTTTGATTTCCCTTATTTTATCGTGGTGATCGTTCCGCCCTACGTAGGTCGGTGTCAACAAAATATTTTCGCATTCGGAGGAGAAAGTTGGTGATTGGAATTTCGTGAGAAGATTCTGTCGCAACGAAAAAAGCCTATCTTTTAATGATTTCCAGCCCTAATCCTGTATCATTTCTGTGACACTCTCTCCCATATTTCGCGATAATACAAAATGTGCTGCCTTTCTTTGAACTTTTTCGATGTAGTCCGTCAGTCCTAGCTGGCAAGGATCCCACACCGCGCAGCAGTATTCTAAAAGAGGACGGACAAGCGTAGTGTAGGCAGTCTCCTTAGTAGGTTTGTTACATTTTCTAAGTGTCCTGCCAATAAAACGCAGCCTTTGGTTAGCCTTCCCCACAACATTTTCTATGTGTTCTTTCCAATTTAAGTTGTTCGTAATTGTAATACCTACGTATTTTGTTGAATTTATGACTTTTAGATTAGACTGATTTATCGTGTAACCGAAGTTTAACGAGTTCCTTGTAGTCCTCATGTGGATGACCTCACACTTTTCGTTATTTAGGGTCAACTGCCACTTTTCGCACGATTCAGATATTTTTTCTAAATCGTTTTGCAGTTTGTTTTGATCTTCTGATGACTTTATTAGTCGATAAACGACAGCGTCATCTGCAAACAACCGAAGACGGCTGCTCAAGGTGTTGCAGGATAGGTTGTGCTGAGAACTAACTGTTAAGAAAAAAAATCGATACGTTGCGTCGTTTCCGATTTATTTAACATTGATGTTAGCCAGTCAGGTCGTAGCGCTCGCAAGTCAAGCTAAAATGCGGTAATGCACAGACGTCTGGGAGTGCGTGAGTTACCACTTGTTCAAACGCTCATTACCAATTAAAATGTGACTTTTTCGAGAAGTGATTAATTTTAGCTAGGTGAGCAAAAACTAAGTTCGTTCAATTTGAGGAACTTAACGAACAACTCGTTCGGCGACAGTGTCTCTGGCAGCTTTCTTGAATTTTCGGGCACAACGACTTGATTGGCTAACATTAATGCTAAATCGGACACGACACAACGTATCGAATTTTTTCTTAAAGATTATTCCTCAGCACAATCTGTCCTCTAACACCTTTACAAGCTTTCCAGACTGTTTCTGACCACCTTGTACATACACGGTGTCCCACGCAATTTTGCCACCTCACATATTTCCGAAATGAGGGACTCACGAAATGGACGGAATGCACAATCTCAACAAGTAAGCAAATATCACTTTCAACACAAAGTTACATTTCTTTTTAAAGCGGCAGATATATGTTTTTTCTACCGAAATGAAAATTAGAGATACAATTAGTGATGGCAGGACGACGTAGCTGTAAGTAATGGGAACGGTGCCTCAGTTCTCTGCCGCAATGCTGTAATGCCGTAATGCGGGTTGCCTGCACTGTCCTGAAGCCTACTGTAACAATCCTTGCTCTGGGTGTAACGACAGAAATCGTGGCACCGTTGCCATCCTTTAAAGTCCACAATTTTAGAAGGATGAGGTTTTTAGAACACTGAAAACAAGTCTTCCATCACTAATAGTACCTCCAGTTTTCATTTCTGTCGAAAAAACGTTCATGCGCCACTTAAAAAAAAAACGTAACTTTGTTTTGAAAGTGGTGTTTGTGTACATTTACGGACTGTGCAAAAAATGGTTCAAAAGGCTCTAAGCACTATGGGACTTAATATCTGAGGTCATGAGTCCCCTAGACGCGCGGGATTAGCCGAGCGGTCTCAGGCGCTGCAGCCATGGACAATGCGGCAGATCCCGGCGGAGGTTCGAATCCTCACTTGGGCATGGGTGTGTATTTAGGTTAAGTAGTGCGTAAGCTTAGGGACTGATGACCTTAGCAGTTCAGGTCCCATAAGATTTCACACACGTTTGAACGCATCAGTCCCCTAGGCTTAGAACTACTCAAACCTGACTAACTTAAGGACATCACACACATCCATGCCCGAGGCAAGATTCGAACCTGCGACCCTAGCAGCAGCGTGGTTCTGGACGGAAGCGCTCAGAACCGCTCGGCCACAGCGGCCGGCGACTGTGCATTCCTGGCCATTGAGTGAGCCCCTGACATAGCTGCATCTCTGGCCAATTGCATTTTTCACATTTTGTTTCGTTACGGAAATATGAGGCGTTTAAAAACCTCAGACGTGAAGTAGATGGCACTGAGACCAGTGATTTAATATAAGACACATGGAGCCGCAAAGGTAGCGAAGTACCCCAAAATTGGATGTTAAATGTTGAACATGTGACGTTGCCAGATGACGTACGTCACTGCAGGTGCACCGGTTGAGCGTATCAGTCTTTTCACACAAGTATTCATGTCGGTGTGCCTCTGGGCCTACGTGAGCGACTTCATCACATACGGCTCAGGGTTCGAGTCTCGCTTCTAGCAGGCAGAATTTTTCTCATTGCGTTAGACAATTATGTTAACACTGAGGTAGGATTTGCCCTGAAGAGCCAAAGAAACTGGTACACCTGCGTAATACTGTGTAGGACCACGCTGAGCACGCAGAAGTACCGCAACACGACATGGCATGGACTCTACTAATGTCTGAAGTAATGCTGGAGACAGTTGACGCTATGAATCCTTCAGAGCTGTCCGTAAATCCGTAAGATTACGAGGGGGTGGAGATCTCTTCTGAACAGCACGTTGCAAGGCATCCCAGCTATACTCAATAATGTTTATGTCTGGGGAGTTTGGTGGCCAGCGGAAGTGTCTAAACTCAGAAGAGAGTTCCTGGAGCCACTCTGTAACAATTCTGGACGTCTGGGGTATCGCATTGTTGGGGTGTCGCATTGTCCTGCTGGAACTGCCCAAGACCGTCGGAATACACACTGGACATGAATGGATGCAAGTGATCAGACGGGGTGCTTACGTACGTGTCATCTGTCAGAGTCGTATCTAGACGTATCAGGGGTCCCATATCACTACAACTGAACACCCCCCACAACATTACAGAGCCTTCAGCAGTTTGAACACTGCCCTGCTGATATGCAGGGTCCATGGATTCATGAGGTTGTGTCCATACCCGTACACGTCCATCCGCTCGATACAATTTGAAACGAGAGTCCAGTCATCAACAATCTAACGTCGATGTTGACTGACTCAGGCGAGGTATAAAGCTTTGTGTCATGCAGTCTTCAAGGGTTCACAAGTGGGCCTTCTGCTCCGAAAGCCCATATAGATGATGTTTCGTTGAATGGTTCGCACGCTGACAGTGTCTTTTGGCTCAGCATTGAAATCTGCATCAGTTTGCGGAAGGGTTGCACTTGAACGATTCGCTTCAGTCGTCGTTAGTCCCGTTCTTCCAGGATCTTTTTCCGGCCGCATCGATGTCGGAGATTTGATGTTTTACCGGGTTCCTGATATTCACGGTACACCCGTCAAATGGTCGTACGGGAAAATCGTCACTGCATCACTGCATCAGATGCTGTGTCCCGTCGCTCGTCGCCGACTATAACAGCACGTTCAAACTCACTTAAATCTTGATAACCTGCCATTCAGCAGCAGTAACCGATCTGACAACTGGCCAGAAACTTGTAGTCTTATATCGGAGTTACCGACCGCAGCGCCGTATTCTGCTATTTACATATCTCTGTATTTGAATACGCTTGCGTGTACCAGTTTCTTTGGTGCTTCAGCGTATTATTTTATTTACCAGTCTCGCGGTCTTCGCTGGTTTATTGTAAAACACGAACTACCGTATTGCATCACAAGTTAATGAGTATAAGTTTCCAAATAGGGACAAAAGGAGAGAAACATAAAATGACAACAGCTGTTGCTTGGTCACAGCGAGGACAGTAATTTTGTAGCTTCTACGTTTACAACACATTACATTTACAAAAGGTGTTCGAAATTTGCTCCTTTGTGCAGCGATGTCTAGCACGCCCGCTACCGGCGACAAGCCAAAACGCTCCACGTACGCTGAGGTTCGTCATCTTGTGACGTCACATGTTCAACATTTATTTTTCACTTCAGAGGTATTTTTCATTATTTCCGGGCTCATATGTCTTATATTCAATTACTAGTTGCAGCGGCCCCTACGTTCCTTCGGGAGTTTTTAAAAAAAAGTTTAATTTCGTTCATCTCATGAAAGTCTGCAACTGTGTCATTCATGACTGAAATAATGAAAACTGCACCAGTTACTTACGTTTAGATGTTTAGCACAACGCGTTTCGCGAATTTATTCTCATTTTCAAGTGCATTTGTGTATTTGTTTACAAGTAAATACATGCACAAATGCACTTGTGCGTTTATTTACACGTAAACAAATGCTTAAATGCACTTGAAAATGAGAATAAATTCTCGAACCGCGTTGTGCTAAGCATCAGAACAAGTAACTGGTGCAATTTATTTAAATCATAAAAGAATTTTGTTTATGAGGTGAAATAAACAACGCTTCCGTCGACACTGGGTGTCGCATGAAAAAACTTGATCTGTATTTGCTCGTGCTGACTCCAGCTACACAGACCAGGAACAAAACCGCAAATGTCAGCCGAAACACCAGAGAAAGTGCGCCACACGGCGCTTAGGAGGGGCACGCTGGACTTCTGCTGTCGTGGTTGTGGCCTTTAGTCCGAAGACTGGTTTGATGTAGCTCTCCATGCTACTCTACCCTGTGCAAGCCTCTTCATCTCCGAATAACTACTACAATCTACATCCTTCTGAATCTGCTTACTGT
The DNA here is from genome assembly GCF_023864345.2 of Schistocerca serialis cubense. Lineage (NCBI taxonomy): Eukaryota > Metazoa > Arthropoda > Insecta > Orthoptera > Acrididae > Schistocerca > Schistocerca serialis. The sequence continues at coordinate 1,187,238,726 of NC_064638.1, forward strand.
GTTCATCTCTTGGTCTCTTTCTACGCTTTTTACCGCACTTACTTCCCTTCAGTACTAAAATAGTGATCCCTTGATGTCTCAGAGTGTGCCCTATCAACCTATCCCTTTTCCTACTCAGGTTGTGCCATAAATTTCTTTTCTCCCCAGCTCTGTTCAGTACCTCCACATTCGTTACGTGATCTACCCATCTAATCTTCAGCAGTCTTCTGTAGCACCACGGTTCAAAAGCTTCTATTCTCATCTTGTCTAAACTATTTATCGTCCATGCTTCACTTCCATACACTCCGGAAAAATACTCTCAGAAAAAACTTCCTGACGCATCTATATTAGATGTTAACAAATTTCTCTTCTTCAAAAACTTTTTTTTTCATTGTCAGCATCACTTAATTTAATTCGACTACATTATATTATCTTTGTTTTGCTCTGTTGGTGTTGATCCTGCTTTCAAGAATCTGTCCATTCCGCTCAGCTCCTTTTCCATGTCCTTTGCTCTCTCTGACAGAATTACAATGTCAACGGCAAACCTCAAAGTTTTTATTTCTTCTCTCTCGACTTAAACTCCTACTCCAAATTTTTCTTTGGTTTCCTTTACCACTTGCTCAGTGTACAGTTTGAATAACATCAGGGATAGCTTATAACCCCCACTCCCTTCAACCAATACTTTCCCTTCGTGTCCCTCCACTCTTGTAACTACCGTTTGGTTACTGTACAAGTTGCAAATGACCTTTCGCTTCCTGTGTTTTACCTCTGCTACCTTCACCATTTCAAAGAGAATATTCCAGTCAGTATTGTCAAAAGCTTTCTCTAAGTCTACAAATACTATAAACGCAGGTATGCATTTCCTTAACCTATCTTGTAAGAGAAGTCGTAGGGTCAGTATTGCCTCACGTGTTCCTACATTTCTCCGGAATCCAAACTGATCTTCCCCAAGGTCGGCTTCTACCAGTTTTCCCATTCTTCTGTAAATAATTCGTATTCGCAAAGTTTAGTAATTAACGACGAAATAACTGAAGAGGTCTTACATTTTGAATATTTGTGCAGAGACATGAATTATGATCGTGATAATGATACAGATTAACAGCTAAATAAAGTTCAAGCAATGTGTGGGACAACAAACACAGCACTCAAGTACAAAACGCTGAAAAATACAAAAAATTAAATGTGGAGATAACACCACTACTGTACGGAACTGATAGTTGAACAAATAAAAATGACAGCACAATACAAGCAGCAAATATGAAACAGTAGAGGAGACCGAAGGCATGCACAAGTAGAGATTTAATAAAAAAAATTAGAGATGAAAGATTAACCAGAAAATCCTGAACTACAGCCCGAAAGGAAGGGGAGAGAGAGGTCGACTACGGAATCGATGTCCATAAGCTGTCTGAACGGAACAAGGCGATACCTAATCCCCGTATGAAAGATGACGTCTTGCCTTCGTTGCTGATTTTATCTATTCCTTGATGCCTCAAGGTACGTCTTATCAACCTATACCTTTTTTTAATGAAATTGTGCCACAAAGCTGTTTTATTCTCAGTTCAATTCACTGCCTTTTTATTAGCTATCTAATCAGCCTATCTAATCTTCACTCGTCTTCTGTAACACCACAATCCAAATGCTTATATATTATTTTGTGTAGTCTGTATCATTTATTGTGCACATTTCACTTCCCTATAAGGCTTCTTTCTAGGTATACAAGTTCAGAAAATGTGGTCTAACATTTAAATTTACATTTTATTTTAAGAATATCTCGTTTTCAGAAAAGCTTCTTCTGCTATTGCCAGTCTGCAGTTTAAGACAACACGCTGAAAATTAATGCCTCCGATTTTCTTATGTAAAAAATCTTATAGCTTTTTAAATAACAAACGTTATTAATATTCTACATCTTCATTTTTCCTGTCCACATATTTACAGCCTTCTGTCTCTAGAGGACTCCAAATTGTAGCGTGTAACATGAGTTTGTGCAACGCAGTTACGTCGGTGTGTGAGGAACAGCCTTCTGAAATCGAGCTTCGAAATCGAGGAGTTCGTTCACACGTCACGAGGAGCATCCTATCGTTCAGCATAACAATTCCAGGCTACACTCGAACCCTGCGACTTCTGTAACAATCCGACGGTGGCGTTATCACTTATTTTTGTGCCCAAAAAGCTGCACTTGTCTGTTACTTTTAGCGTCTCCTTTCCAGGTCAAACGGTCCCAGCATCACCTGACTTAATTCATCAACACTGCACGAAATACAGGGTGTTTCAAAAATGACCGGTATGTTTGAAACGGCAATAAAAACTAAACGAGCAGCGATAGAAATACACCGTTTGTTGCAATATGCTTGGGACAACCGTACGTTTTCAGGCGGACAAACTTTCGAAATTACAGTAGTTACAATTTTCAACAACAGATGGCGCTGCAAGTAATGTGAATGATATAGAAGGCAACGCAGTCTGTGGGTGCGCCATTCTGTACGTCGTCTTTCTGCTGTAAGCGTGTGCTGTTCACAACGTGCAAGTGTGCTGTAGACAACATGGTTTATTCCTTAGAACAGAGGATTTTTCTGGTGTTGGAATTCCACGGCCTAGAACACAGTGTTGTTGCAACAAGACAAAGTTTTCAACGGAGGTCTAATGTAACCAAAGGACCGAAAAGCGATACAATAAAGGATCTGCTTGAAAAATTTCAACGGACTGGGAACGTGACGGATGAACGTGCTGAAAAGGTAGGGCGACCGCGTACGGCAACCACAGAGGGCAACGCGCAGCTAGTGCAGCAGGTGATCCAACAGTGGCCTCGGGTTTCCGTTCGCCGTGTTGCAGCTGCGGTCCAAATGACGCCAACGTCCACGTATCGTCTCATGCGCCAGAGTTTACATCTCTATCCATACAAAATTCAAATGCGGCAACCCCTGAGCGCCACTACCGTTGCTGCACGAGAGACATTCGCTAACGATATAGTGCACAGGATTGATGACGGCGATATGCATGTGAGCAGCTTTTGGTTTACTGACGAAGCTTATTTTTACCTGGACGGCTTCGTCAATAAACGGAACTGGCGCATATGGGGAACCGAAAAGCCCCATGTTGCAGTCCCATCGTCCCTGCATCCTCAAAAAGTACTGGTCTGGGCCGCCATTTCTTGCAAAGGAATCATTGGCCCATTTTTCAGATCCGAAACGATTACTGCATCACGCTATCTGGATATTCTTCGTGAATTTGTGGCGGTACAAACTGCCTTAGACGACACTGAGAACACCTCGTGGTTTATGCAAGATGGTGCCCGGTCACATCGCACGGCCGACGTCTTTAATTTCCTGAATGAATATTTCGATGATCGTGTGATTGCTTTGGGCTATCCGAAACATACAGGAGGCGGCGTGGATTGGCCTCCCTATTCGCCAGACATGAACCCCTGTGACTTCTTTCTGTGGGGACACTTGAAAGACCAGGTGTACCGCCAGAATCCAGAAACAATTGAACAGCTGAAGCAGTACATCTCATCTGCATGTGAAGCCATTCCGCCAGACACGTTGGTTTCGGGTAATGTCATTCAGAGACTACGCCATATTATTGCTACGCATGGTGGATATGTGGAAAATATCGTACTATAGAGTTTCCCAGACCGCAGCGCTATCTGTTGTTGAAAATTGTAATTACTGTAATTTCGAAAGTTTGTCCGCCTGAAAATGTACTGTTGTCCCAAGCATATTGCAACAAACGGCGTATTTCTATCGCTGCTCGTTTAGTTTTTATTGCCGTTTCAAATATACCGGTCATTTTTGAAACACCCTGTATATGTACTATGATAACTGCCAAACCAAAACTAGCACATGAATGAACCTTTCCGACAGTTTCATAAGCAAAAGTGGCTTCTTGATTGGGACCGCTGTCATTAGTAGTGCCATGACAAGCACAGCGGCCTTCCACTCGATTAGTAGGTGAAACATCCTGTGTCACCACATCCGCAACGAGTCTTTGGAGTCACGATGAGAAGCTAGTAAAAATAAAAATCTCTGAGCTCAATATGAGATATTCGCCAAAGACCCGAGTCTTCTAAGGCCGGCAGGACAATGAAGTCTTCCTGCTTGCGTTACGTCAGGGCAGCAGACGGGAAAACAAGACTGCTGTCGTGTTTTTCTCACACGGCACGCCAAGACTGTTGTCGTTTCTACGCCGTATTTCACATGCAAGCATGCATGTTTTCCAGTAGTCGCTTTTATTTCTTTCTGCGAGAACTTCGGAGAAAAAGTCAGCGTCTCCTCCTGTTACTACTGTAGAAGATACTAGTCACCATCATCATCACCATCATTTGGCTTACACGACGACAAAAGCCTCCTCCAGTATTCTCCGTACATTATAGTGTTCAGTCATATTTATCTATAATACGTGAAACAGGACTCCAACCACCTGCGGTCTTTGAAATAAACCAATGGTAAAGGTTGAAAATTTGTGCTGAACTGGAACTCGAATCCAAATGCTCTGCTTCTATAGAACGGTTGCCTTAAGCCCCGCCTCGGCCATCTGGACACGCTTCCCATCCTACCCACATTCTCAGCTTCCCACGCACAGGAAGCGCCCCTCCTATTAGCCCCACTGCTCGAAGCATTCGCCTTTATATATATATATATATATATATATATATATATATATAATGGTCTCTGTTCTGTCGGACATGTTCGATAGAATGGACACCACAGTTCAACGTACTTGGTCCTACATGTTTTGTAATGTCGTTTACGCCCCTTCCAACAACTCGTCTACTTGGTAGTAGTAGTAGTAGTAGTAGTTTTATTCATCTGTGACCACTCTTGCAAGGATCCTGGTCATGCCAAGGTAATACATTTTAAGAACAACAAAATGAGCTTAATTCATACACAGGGTGAACCAGAACTCCACTGACAAACTTTCAGAGTTGATAGTGGGGACCAAAACAAGAAAAGAAATGGAGGTATGAATCAAAAAACACCTTCAGTCACAGCTTTTCGTGTTTTATTAAGTACACGATGCAATTCGGACCCTGTGGGTCCATCATCATTTGTAATTTTTTTCTCTTGAATGAGGTGAAATGCACATTTCTTTCACGAAAAGGTTTGATGTTAAGTTGGGAATTTCTTAAGTCAATCGCGGAAAATATGTGCGAAATAGTGGAAAAGATGAACAGTGTAAACTTGCCATATAATCCAAGAAAAGCGCTTTTAAAGTTTTAGCGCCAGCAAACATTCTTTCCTCCATCGTTTTTGTGCATGTCACTTCATTCAAGAGGCACATTTGCACACACATATTTGTAAACACTTCACAGATGTTTTTGTACGTGGTGTGGTCAAAGATTAATTTACACATAGTGCTAAAGACATAATTATTAAACAAATGACATATGCAGGAAATAGCTTTAGAATAAGTCTTTAAAATTACTGAAATAACTGTGGCTTGCGAAATCTGTTTTTTCATTTAACATAGATTCTGGGTTTTTGATGTTGTGGAGTTAAGTACGTGTCGATCGGTCCGGCAAGGACGCCTCCATGCACGTCTGGTAAACATAGGCTCTAAAATGCTTACGATACCGTAAGAGCTGTGAGCAATTGTTCAACTTCAGTACTGGACCCTCTTTGCTTTCCAAGCTTTCGGATGAGATCGTAGGACCAAAACAAGGAAAAAATGTTTGGTAAATATGGGCTCTAGAATGCGCACGCTATCTTAAAATCTATGAGCATTTCTTCAACTGAAGACAATGTTTCACAGAAGCGAACATGAACAACTGCTCATAGCTCTCAAGGTAAGCACTTAAGAGCTCTTGTTTGCTGGACATTTTTGCTCTGTTTTGGTCCTTAAAAGTACGGAAAGCAAAGAGCTTTCAGCAGAAGAAATGTGTTTCACAGTAGGGAAGATGAACAAATGTCTATATGCATTTTAGAGACCATGTTTGCTATACATGTTTCCTTGTTATGGCTCATACTGAAACCTTTGAAAGTTGATCGGTGGGATTCTAGTTCACCCTGTCTATAGGTATTTACATACTTACAGGTCTAGTTTAATATTTATGGGATAGGTAGTTGCCCATGGCCTTAAAGTATGATTGCAGAATATGGATGTAGATGAAGATGCAGGTATATAATTTAAGTAAGAACAACGATAACCTAGAGATTCAGATTACGTCCTCGTCTTCAGAGACCATTGTCGGAAGGAAATCATGAAAGCAGGTGCGTAGTGTTAAAACAGCTGTGCCTAGTTAAGTACGTGTCGGTCGTTATGGCAATATACCTCAGTGCACTGCTGGTGTGCCGCTGTTGCTGCCCCATGCGGGCGATTACTTCCAAGGTGACTGTATAACTGCTTTACGATTGCCAGATGTGAAAAATAAGCAGGAAGTTACAGTGGTGCAGTGTTGTAGCTGATTAGCAACAGGCTTAACTGAAGTAATTAATGATCGTCTTTCTCGTTAAGTGGCTAAGCGGAAAATCTTCGCTAGACGCTTGGTCCTACATGTTCTGTAATGTCGCAGGAGCTGCTGTTTAGCTTCAACCTACCTAGAATAAATCCTCTCAGGCGGAAATATTGTGTTTCGTGCACAGCGAACATTCATCGGTTCGTGATGGACACCAGGGCTGAACATTCTGTTCAATCGTTGCTCACGTGTGACGTAACATGGATTTTTCAAAATTTTACAAAATACCGGTAGTGCTTTCTAAAACTTGGGGTACTTCACGTATAAGCAAGCTATCGTCTATAACATGTCGTGCAAATAGAATACAGACGCTCAGAAGAGAAGCACGTATTCTCTTCTAGAGTTTAAATGCAACGTAAGTAGTCATGAAATCAACAGAGAGTATGGATATCAAAAAGTAAACGTACGAAACGTACTGAGACTGTTAAAAAGATTCCGATCCACACGAAAAAGAACGAAACTGACCGAACAAGATCGAGGCGGCGAAACCTGAAGGGAACGCTGAACAATCATTCTTACGGAGTCGTTACTCGGTTCTGCCGTTGCAGTACTCACTGAATATCCCTCGTATAAATAGCATATACTGAAATGTTTCGAACCACTCGTCTTCGAGCCTGTATTCTTTCCCCTGCAAACAGGTTAACTGAGCACAGTGGTCCTCTACATCTACTTCCGTGTGCTACAAACCATTCGCGAACATATGGGGGGAAAAAAGGACTGAAACGTATGCAGGCATTACAGATGTGCTGTGCTGCACAGTTCACTTTCACGTGACGAAAACAAGGACGTGAGCTCCCCAGGCACATCTTTTCCGACAGCTTCTAAACTCCAACCTTCTCTTCACAGTAGTGTAGAAGTGAAGTAAAAATGATTTGGGCTCATAACACAAATATCTATATTTCAAGTTGGCTATATTTGATTGTAAATCGATTTTTGTTTTGTAGGTACTGGGGAGCGGGCGTGGTAATTAAGACGATAAATAATCACTCGCACTCCCGTCACTTACTATGAATACTTTTATTCTCGCAGCTTATACATACCAATGTATCATAGAGCGCGTACTACAGAGAACTGATCTGGCAATGTTACTGTTCTTGCTGCAGTAGGGCAGCGATATTATTTTGGGGGTAGAGCCAGTGGTTCTACGTCCCCACAATTTCAAGTTCCAAACGAAAAATCGTATCGTGCTATTTTCATATCGCATAGCTTCTTGATACTGTATTAGTTTTTACCGGTCTTCAGTATACCGTCTTATTATTTGTGGAGTTTCCGACTGATACTTTTCTGACACCCTCTGTACGGCCTGTTATTCGCCACAGAAGAATATTTACATTTCTCCCGTATTTAGCAAAAGCCGTTTCTCTTGATTTACATTAAGAGTCATTTCCCTATCTTCTTACTGTAGACTCGTGGCTTTTTCGTCCTTCCAAATGTTCCATATTTTATCTTAGAACCCCAACTATCCAGCTTTACTTTTCAATACATACGAACACTTTCTCTTCATGTTGCAAAGAGCTTAAGTCATATTTGGATTCATTCAGTGCAGGTTGAACACTATCAAACGCACTGCTTCCCAGGTGTACACTGTGCAGACCTATGTCTTCTGTTTGCCGGTTAAGATCAGAAAATAGGGTCACAGAGGCCGTTTCACCTTGCTTCTGCTTCCAGTTGGTCTACTTAACCATTGCGCTGTAGAGATGTAGATGATCGTTTTTTTGTACGGTACACAATTGTATAGGTGTGCGTAGCCTGGTACCAAGCTGTCGTTGTGTTTTGCTTTCGCCTTGGTGACTATATCGATTTTCTCCGCGTGTCCTTATTGTGGCGTTTTTGTCGCCCGGGAATATCGATCCCTGAAATATTAGCTTCATTCCAATAGCCTCAGACGGCACGCACCCACAACAACGCTCTTGGTTCAGTTAACGGAAAAGACGTACGGGACACTGTTAACACAGGAATACACCTGCAGATGTAATAGTCTTCAATGTTGAACGGCAACAACAATCCACAATTCAAATAGATATAGTGTTAATAAAGGTAGACCCAAGTTTTGACAGACGATGGGAGTATTCGAGTTTATGAAGCACACGAACGAAACCAAACTGGCAGTTCCCTTGGGATACTGGTACACACATTAATGATTTATGCATGTGCCTCGATCAATGAATCCTCAAAGCGTCTTTGCAGCAGAAACGTCGTTGCAAAGGCTGATAGCCCACTTCCGTACAGTAGGGCTCTAACGACATGAACAGTCTCCCTTTCATTTGTTGTTAATTTTGGCTATCGGTACCTGTTTTTGAGGCAGTTCAGAAATTAACTAAGTTAATGATTAGCCGATAGGAAATGGCGACCAGAATGTTCTTGAATCCTGTAGATGTTTATTACAGCCTAGTAAATTTTCGTTTGCCTGGAAGTTTACTAGCTTCTGTTGCCGTCCTGTTCTTAGTCTGCGTTGCCCATCTTTCTTTCAGTATTCCGCATTTTTAAAGTTTTCTCTTACTTACTGGTACGGAAGAAATATTTGATACGGTTTCATAAATGATGGTGATATTATTTCTTACGTAACAAAGTTTATTAAAGAAAGTTGTGATTGAATTGAGGATTTCTTGATAGGTAGGAAGCAAAATGTATGTAATCTTGGATAGAAAGTAAACGGCAGCTGTAGAAGTACTGAGTGACTTCGGGTGTGCGCAGGAAGACAAACGCCATGTGCATTCAGTAACGACACCGGCCTTCAAAACTTCCACTACAAGAAGTGCTACACAAATGCACAGTTACTTGCCACACAAGATAAACGGTATTTCCTCGTTTTCACTGTTTCATAAATTCCAAAGGGCAGTTTTATTAGATCACTGATTCTACTCAGTCGCAGAATTTTTATACCATGTTAAGTACGACAGACTTGAAGCAAAGGTATTGCTACTGCTCCTAAAGCAAGAGCTATTATAATTCATTTCTTGCACCATTGCAATATATTTTTATGGTATATGTAACGCTTGCGTGTGTGTGTGTGTGTGTGTGTGTGTTTGGGGGGGGGGGGGGGGGGCAAACGACATCCCACAGCCTGTAGAGATTTTCGATGAATAAAGAATAATAAAATGTTGTGACGCTTGATATTAATGGTGTATATTAATAATTTGGCAGATTGATTGACAACACAGATATCTACTATGTACTACCAGAAAAAAGTTGCGCAAATACCCAGTCAAAGTTGTCCAAAGGTTGTCAACTTGCTTTAAATGTTGAACGAATTTTAATGGTGTACTTTAAAAAAAGTCGCAAAATCGTACTATCTCGTGATCATAATACTTGTGAGTCACTACTGGAATCAGTTAACTGATGTGGATATTTGTTTTTATCAATTAATGGGGAATGCAGTGGCCACATGGGCTCAAATGTAGGTAACTTAGGTGTCAAACATTGGTTCATTGGTAGGATATTTGGAAAGGAGATTGCCTACAAAATACTTGTGCTAGCCATCTTAGAATACTGTTCAAGTGTATGAGCCCCATACCAGATAGGACTAATGGGGAATATTGGAAGTATACAAAGAAGAGGAGAATGGGTGGTCACAGGTTGGTTTGACTCACAAGAGATCATCACAGAAATAGGTTGTAGAATAATAACTCTACCAGTAACAATAGAAGGTGATTTTATTTAACACATGACAGGTCTTCAGGTGGTTTACAGTCATACATGTCTCCATAGTCAGTACTGGAGATCACTGTTTAAATTAAAAACAAGTAATGTCATTCTGATTAAATAGACAGAAATGAAACATTTGGAGGTGACTCAGTGAGAAGTCTGCAAAATATTATAGGACTTACAAAAAAAATTTGCAACACATATCACTTAGCCATTTTCAGGTGTTTCATTTGTGTCTAGTCATCATCACATTATTTGTTTTTTATTTAAACAGTGATCTCCAACAATGAGTTTGGAAACATGTACCTGAATGTAAGCCAACTGAAGGTGGCACAAGCTCAGAACTGCTTGTGTGTTAAATAAAATCACCTTCTGTTGTGACTGGTTGCGGTTTTTATTCTACACCCTGTGAAAGCACAGTCTTGGATTTCAACTGCATCAGTTATGGATAAAAAAACTCAGATGAATACACCACGGCACCATGGGTATCACTCCCATGGAGACCATGTGGACAAGATTTGGCTAATTACAGTGTGTGCATGTGCATTTAAAACATTCATTCTTCTTACCCTCCATATGTGAATAGAACTGAAAGAAATCCTAATATCAAACAATGGAAACTCCATGTAGGAATATCAACAACCCAGGAAAAGACAGATTGCTACTTACTGTAAAGAAAACGCGTTAAGTTGCAGACAGGCTCAATTAAAAGACACTTACACAAAGCTTTTGGCCACTGCATTCTGGCCTGAGCTGCCGAAGTTGGCGATCATGTGTGTGTGAGGTGTGCTTGCTTGCATGTATGAATGGTGTGTGTTTTTTTCCTTGTGCAGATGAAGGCTATGGCCAAAGGCTTTGAGTAAGTTTCTTTCAATTGTACCTGTCTGCAACTTAACATGTCTTCTTTATGGTAAGTAGCAGTCCATTGTGTCTTACATTGTAGAAATCCTAATATGTGGTACTATGGGAAGCAACTTTTGTGAAACACTTCACAGTATTTCACAGAATATGAATGTAGATTTAGATGTATTCTATATGTGAATGGAACTGAAAGAAATCCTGATACATGGTACAATGGAAAGTACCATTGTGAAACACATCACAGTAGTTGCAGACAGGCACAAGTAAAAGATGTTCACATTTAGCTTTATGCCCCAGCCCACATCACTAAAACACACACACACACACACACACAAAAGCAAGCACACCTCACACATGACAAAGGCTCTGGCCGAAAGCTATATGTGAGTGTCTTTTAATTATGCCTGTCTACAACTTGATGTGTCTTCTTTACGGTAAGCAGCAATTTGTCTTTTCCTACATTGTTGATATTCCTACCCAAGTTTCCATTGTTTGATTACAGAGTATGAATGTAGATTTAGATGTAAGTAAAACTGTATCTTATTAG